>NC_091959.1:22201772-22501772 GCF_031021105.1 Erythrolamprus reginae | reverse complement strand
CATAAAATTGAGGCCATAAAGGCAGCTTGACTTCTATGAATATATATGCGTTGTCTTTCTGTCCCGGTACTTCTTCTTTCCTAGCAAGGATTTATTTTTAAATAAAATACGTGGATGCTGAGACGATCAGACAGTACAAATGAAATGGCACTAGCTCTGGCAATTTTGCCCAGCAGTAAGCAGGTTGTTCTTTATTTAGTTGTTATGATCTCTCACCCACCTGGCCCCACTCTATGAAGCTAGTGGTAGGAGCCGTTCTTTATTCTTATTCAACCCCCATTCTTTGTTAACATTTCTGGAATGCTAAGAAATTATGACTTCGTGCTTTGGCACCCTGCGGAAATTTTTTTCCCATTATCATTTGACCGAGACACTTGCTTTGTTGGAGAAAGAAAAGAAAAGATCTATCTATCTATCCATCCATGCATCCATCCACCCATCCACCCACCCACCCACCCACCCACCCACCCACCCACCCACCCACCCACCCACCTATCTATCTATCTATCTATCTATCTATCTATCTATCTATCATCTACCTACCTACCTACCTACCTACCTACCTACCTAACTAACTAACTAACTAACTAAATAACTAAATAACTAACTAAATAACCATCTAATTATCTTTCTTTCTTTCTATCCATCCATCCATCCATCCATCCATCTATCTATCTATCTATTATCTACCTACCTACCTACCTACCTACCTAACTAACTAACCATCTAACTATCTTTCTTTCTATCCATCCATCCATCCATCTATCATCTATCCCTCTATCCAATAATGGGCAGCCAAAAATTTTACTGCCACACTGTGGGTGTGGTTTATTTTGTGGGTGTGGCTTAATAGTCATGTGACTGGGTAGGAGTGGCTTGCCGGCCATGTGACCAGGTGGGAGTGGCTTGAACGATCATCATCGTTCAAGTGAACTGTTAAGTCCTCGACTTACAACCTTACGAGTGTCGCTCGCTGGGGTGACAATTTGCTTCGTGTTTCCCGCTCTCTCCTTCCTGGGTTGACCCCCCTGCATCAGGCTGGGTAGCTAGACGAACAGGTGCTGCCAGAAGCATAAATGCTGCCAGCGCCGCTTCCACCCATGCCTTCTGGAGGTGGCCACGTGAGGCTGGAGGGGAGCCAGGCAGGAGAGAGGGAAGCTCATCCGAGGTCAGGAAGGAGGAAAGAGGATAAAAACAACAGCAGCAGCAGGGGAAAAAAGGAGAGCCGAGCCGAGACCAGTAATCCAGGAAGTGACAGCCGCCGATCAGCTGGAGCTGCGCACGCATCTTCATTTCCACTGTCCTGCCTGCTGTCCACCCCTGCCTCTATCTCTCTATCCATCCATCCATCTATCCATCTATCTATCTATCATCTATCATCTACCTATCTCTATCATGTCTGTCTGTCTGTCTGTCTATCTGTTTGTCTCTATGTTTGTGTGTGTGTGTGTGTATAACAAAGTATTCTAAAAATACCAGTTCATGGTATATTTGTAAAGAAAGAAACAGACATTCTGCGAACTCCAGAACTAAAATAATTAAAATTGTATTCTACTAAGATGATGAAAGTTTAGTAGAATAAAATAAAATAAAATTTTAATTATTTTAGTTCCGGAGTTCCCAGAATGTCTGTTTATTTCTTTACACACACACACACAGCCTACCCACCCCCCACTCACCCATTCTCTCTCTCTCACATGCACACACGTCTATCACATCTATTTTTGTGATTTCTTTGATGAACTTCAGTTTCTACCATTTAAAAACTTACTCCGGCTGCTACTATCTGCGGTGCTACTATCTCTGCCTGAAAAAGAGAAGGCAAGCTGGGACCACTTTGTTTTAAATCTCACCTTTCACAAGGTATAAAAATATTTGTATAACCCTGCTGTGCATAGTTTACCAACAGATTATATTTCCTTCTACCTGTTTACATTTCCCACCTTCCCACACTATTTTCTTTTATTTCATCCCCTTCTCATTTTCCTAGAGTTCTTCAGATACCATGACACCACGAATTACATGGCTGATAAAAATAACTAAGCTATCAAATTAAAATACAAGAAAAAAATAGATGCACAGATGAAATGGACTATTGTTATAAAAAGTAAAATGCCAGGTACATCACAGATCTAGTTAAATACTTTGCCTCCAAAACATCAAACCAAGTGTACAATCCAGCCAGATCTATCTTTCTGGCTTCTATGTAGCTGAATCATCTATATACTTGGGCAATGGGAAAGCTTCTCCACCTCACAATTTCCCCATAAGATTTCACAATTATCAAAACAGGAAAAAAGACACACGGGTCCCATCTTTTCCTCCACCTCCTGTCACTTTGCCTCTGGAGTTTAGACGAAGGGAAATTCTGGACACATGTTATTTTGAATGTTAAAGGTCATCTTTGTCACTCTGAATTGTGCCCAGGAAGTACATTCCTTGCAAGACAGATTATGTGGATTTGTTTAATGAGCGCACACGGTATCTCTCTGCTTTCATTCCAGACTGTTTGTGCTTTCCAAATACGGAACATATTGCAATCAACCGGATTAACAAAATGAAGGCATGCTTCAGGATGGTCAGGGTTGATTACCAATTTGTTCCCACAATTTATAAAAATACAACTCCCCCCCCCCCAATGAATTCTGTTGGGATTGTCTGTATGGCTGCATCCCGATATGTATTGAGCAGTATTAAACTATGCTGTTGGCAGAAATAATTTTAACCGATTTGCACAAACAAACTAAAGTTATATTTAATTGTTTAATAGTGGCATCAACGAAATGACTGAACCTTATTCAACTTTATATAACCACAGGGTGTCCTCAATTAACCATGATATTTGAGTCTGGAAACTCTGTCATTAAACAATGCAGTTGTAAGTAAAAATATATATGTATCTGATCGTGCCGGTTAGGGATGGCAGTTCTACCTGTTTTGGTTGCCATCTATAGGTAAGGGCCTCATATGGCCATGACATGAGACTTCCTGCCAATTTCCTAGGGGTGACATGATAACAGTGTTCCAATATCTTGGGGATTGCCACAAAGAATAGGGGCACAGGCCATCCTCCAAAGCTCCTGATAATAGGACAAGAAGCAATGGATGGAAATTAATCAAGGAAAGAAGCAACCTAGAACTAAGGAGAAATTTCCTGACAGTGAGAATAATTAACCAGTGGAACAATTTGCCTCCAGAAATTGTGGATGCTCCAACACTGGAAGTTTTTAAGAGGAAGTTGGATAACCATTTGTCTGAAGTGGTGTAGGGTTTTCTGCCTAAGCAGGGGGTTGGACTAGAAGACCTCCAAGGTCCATTTCAATGCTGTTATTCTATTCTATTCCCCATTGACATTGTTGTTAGAAGTAGTCTAGGGAAAGTTAGACTTAGAATAACTTTATTGTCACTTTGAATGTACACTAATTGACATACATTGAAATGAAATTCCATTCCCTCCAGCTCTCAAATGGTCTCCAACTCCAATATACACTACATAAGTATGACAATAAATAAATAAATAAATAAATAAATAAATAAATAAATAAATAAATACAAACATACATACAAAATCTTGTATATACCCATTGTATTATATGACACAGTCTAGTTCAGATGCACATGGTGAGAAAAACGAATCTTGCAAAAGTTTACCAGATGGATGGCATCGGGAACAAAGCTGTTATGGAATCTGGCAGTCCTGCTAGAAATAGAAAGTTGCAATTTGTAAACACTGCCCAGGATGATGGGATGCTGCAATGGCCATAAGTATGAGGACTGGACGTAACCGCACCTTGTAGATTTGAACGGTTCCTGAGCAATAGTGAGGAACATCTGTAAAATGAAGGAAGCTTCTGGTGACCAAACATGAATTTTTATATGAAAGGAGTAGGAATTCCACTGAGTTGTCATGCTGAACGCTTGAATTTTAACTATGCTATTTTTGAACCAAGCCTGAATGATGGATTTAAGACAGCTAGTAAAAAAAAAGGGGGGGGGAACCATTTTACTGACTTCAAATCTGACAATCCAAGGTTGAGATGGGCAAACATGAAATCCAGTTTTACTTTGGTAAAACACAGCACAAAGATAATAGAATCAGAGGCAAAATTGCACTAAATATATCTTCCTTGTGGCATGTAATCAATATGATATTACACATCCATAATCCATACAGAGAGGAAGGATGGAACTGAAAATAATCAATCAGAATAGGAAATTTTACACTAACAGTAATTGTAAGATATTGCTCCAAACAAAAAGAACCCAAACACATTTGTTCCGTGTTAGAAACAAGATATATGACGTTATAATCCAAAATAAAAATACAGATATAAGGTAAATTTTATAACCAAGGGTTGAGATAATTCCCAGAAGGCCAGAGTGGGAAAACAGCAGAAGTTGAAGTGTTCGAGTCATAGCCTCGTCCACCTGTAAATAAATTTTGACTACTTGCCAGCGAATGAGATTTAGAGGCAGGGCAGTCTAAGCAAAAAATGTTGATTTTCAGTAGAAATAATAAAACAGAAAAGGAATGAGAAAGAGCATTAAAAGCTGTCCCAGTGCCATACTACACTTAGAGATTTAATGCAAAGAATCCCAAAACTTCATCTAATCAAAACTGCCAATTAAGATATCCGTTTAAAAACAGAAGCTATCTCTTTCTTTCTTTCTTTCTTTCTTTCTTTCTTTCTTTCTTTCTTTCTTTCTTTCTTTCTCTTTCCTTCCTTCCTTCCCTCCCTCCTCCCTCCCTCTCTCTCTTTCTCTCTCTCTCCTATCTATCTATCTATCTATCTATCTATCTATCTACCTACCTACCTACCTACCTATCATTTATTTATTTATTAAATTTGTATGCCGCCCCTCTCCGAAGACTCAGAGCGAGTCTTACTGCCTTTATTATTCTGGTAAAAGATTCAAATAGTTAACATATCTAGTACTGTACCTCTTTTTCCTTATATTTTCCCCAACAACAGCAACCCTTTGAGGCAAGTTGGGTTAAGAAAGAGCAATTGGTCCAAAATCACCTAGCCGACTTTTCTTTCTACCTTGGTGCCTTAACCACTAGACCAAATACTGCATCATTCTGCAGCAATGGTATTCTTGTGGGCTAATTCAGTAATGCCCAGTAAACTGACTGAGGGTCTTTACATTCAGAAATTAAGGGGAGGGAAAGGGTACAGTGAGCATTACAATATTTCATTACTGATATCAAAGTCTAACTTTCCAGCATCAGATTTAATTGTATGTTAGGTGATTAGCCACATTTCGTTGATCATATTTTCCAAGAAACTTATAAGTATGTTTGGTGGCGCAGTGGTTAAAATGCAGCATTGCAGTCTAATTCTACTGGCTGCCAACTGCCATGAGATCGAATATGATCGGCTCAAGGTTGAATCAGCTTTCCATCCTTCCGAGGTTGTTAAAATGGGGGCCCAGATTGTTGGGAGAAATAGGCTGATCCTGTAGACTGCTTAAACTGTGCTGTAAAGCACTGTGAAGCAGTATATAAGTCTAAATGCTATTGCTATTGCTAATATATATATATATGCTGTTCTGTCTGGGTGCCCCCAGACTTCAACACTAACTGGAAAAAGCAGCCAGACACGCTGGTAAAAGCAAAAGCACTTTATAGTTTGAAAAATAAACACAGAGAAAAACATGTTCTTCCCAACAGGCAGGCTATGAGACTTCACAGCAGAGTCCTGTGGCCAGACAATACAGCAGACTTCTTGCTGGCACACCCACCACTGTAGAGAATAAGACCCACACCTTTTCCCCCCAAGGTTTCAGTATTCAAAGTCACAAACCAGAATTCCAAGACGCCAAAGATCACAGCCAGGTCCCAGGACTCCCAAAGATAATACTCCACAAGCCAGGAAGGGTGGGTCTGCCTTTTCAGCCTTTCCAGAGAGCACCACACCCAAACCCAGCTGTTGCCTCTTTAGTGCTGAAAGTACCTGGCTAATTGTCCCCCTTCGTTGTGTTGCTCTTCTCTGCCGGAGATCGATGATTGCTTGTGCATTTTCATCTAAGGAATCCAGGCTGCTTGCTGGGGAGAGCTCCCTCTCGGGGGACTCTGGCTGTCCTCCCTCTCCCTCAGCCTGAGATTCCTCCTCCCCGTCTGCCTGAACCTCCTGTTCCTCATCCTCCCCCTCTGAGCAGGAAGCCGGCAGAGGATCAGCCGTTCCCTGAGGGGCCTCAGACGGAATCACAACATATGCAAATACCTGTTTTCTGTGTGGGCTCTAGAAGTATCTTAAATTCAACTTCCAACCTATCAGGATAGTCATTTACAGCTCAAGCAGAATGACAATCAGCACCACGGAGAGTACTATTTGCTAAGAAAGTTTCAGACTGCAGGTTGTTGGTTTGTTGGTTTGTTTATTCTTTATTTATATATTTGTAAAACAGTTATAGGATGGTAATTTGTATAAATAAAAACATTAGAAATGTAATGATAAAAAGTAATGATGGAAGACAATAGGACAGGGACGGTAGGCACAATGGTGTGCTTATGCACGCCCCTTAGAGACCTCTTAGAAAGGGGGAGAAGTCAATTGTAGATAATCTAAGTTTAAAGGTTTTGGGGTTAGAAACCAATGAGTCAAATAGTACATTGCAGGCATTGATTATTCTGTTGCTGAAGTTGTATTTTTTGCAGTCTACTTTGGAGCAGTTGATATTTAGTTTAAATCTACTACGTGCTCGTGTAGTTAGTTAGATAGTGTTGTTAGTTGATAAACACTGATCCGGTCAATGTACTTTACTGTATGTTGTACCAGAAATTATGCAGTGGAATAGCTCAAGGTCACTGTTAGAAATGAACTGTGGCCCACTCTTGACTTTGAACTGGGAATCAGGAAAGCACTCTGACCTACAGATAAGATAGCAAATGTTCAATGGATCTTTAATTAAAACAGGAATCTTTTACATGTCTGTCTTGTGGATTAAATTACTTTAAGCGTATTACACTTTGCCAAGATGGAAATGCTTCTGCCTATAGCTTTGTTGTCCAAGTAAACAGGGTGTTTATGTCCGCTCAGTTCTACCCTAGGTGGATCCTGAAAAAAACCTGGAGTGGATTTTTGTAGCAAGAACAGTCCAGACACAGAAAAGATTCAGCTAGAGCCCATTATTTCATATCACATTGTACTGTTTTGCTGCTGGGTTATTAAACGGTTGCTTTAAGAGCTTCTTCTCAGGCGTCTTGCTTTGACAAATCTCTCTCTCTCCCCTCCTCCTTCCCTCCCTCTCTCTCCCTCCCTCTCTCCCTCCCTCCCATAGTGACCTAATTAGTGGCGTTACAAAAGACCCCAAAGTTAGACAGAACCATGGACCATAGATTCATTCAATTTCTCTAATTCATCATTAAATTATTTTTGTGAAGGATGTTAACCAAGAGGATTTTGTTAAGGAACCTTGAAGATGACTTCATTTTGTCAGCAGCATAGTTTAGAAAAACGGAGCCAAGTCTGTGTAGTGAGAGGCAGATCCTATTCTTTATCGCTCATAATCTTCCTTGTTATCTATGTTTTTCTTGATAATCTTTGATGATTGATGGCTATCTCTCATGAATTATTGGCTACTATTTTTGCACCATTCATTCCAGAGAACATGGCTTTCATCAGCAAGTCTCATATCTCATTTTCTACATGCTCAAGCAGTAGAGCTCAGTGGATCTCTAATAGCTACTGAAGATCACATGACCTTTATAAAATTTCAGAAGTTTTCTACGTGCGCTGAAACCCAGGGAAACTGGTGAGATCTAGGCAGCATCTTAAGAACATAAGAAGAGCCATGCTGAATCAGGCCAAAGCCCAGCAAGCCCAGCATTCTGTGTCACACAGTGGCCCACTGATTGTCCATGGGGATCTTGAGCAGAAAGAGAAGGCAAAACCCTCCCTTTCCCTTGAAATGGGACCCAAGGGAATCCTGCCTCCCTCAGCCAACATAGAGGCGGCACTTGGACATCCATTTCAATAACCACCAATACACTTGGCATCCAAGAAACTATCTAATTCTGCCTTGAAGCTATCCAGGCTGACAGCTGTCATGACCTCGTCTGGAAGGGAATTCCATAAACCAATGATCTTCTGGGTGAAGAAATATTTCCTTTATTTGTCCTCACTTTCTTACCTATGAGCTTTAGGGAGGGCCCCCTCGTCCTAGTATTGTGTGATAGAGAAAATAATTTTTCTCTATCCACCTTTTCTATCCCATGCATGATTTTATACCCTTCGATCAAGTCACCTCTTAAACGCTGTCTTTCAAGGCTGAAGAGACCAAGGCGTTGCAACCTGGTTTCATAAGGGAGGTGCTCCATTTCCTTGATCGTTCTTGTTGCCCTTTTTTGCACCTTCTAACAGTAATCTGTCTAGTATTAACATCTTATCATAGGGGCAATCTCCTGTCATATATTACTTTATTCTACCATGTGGGGCACTCATTTGCTGCTTCAAAACTACTGATGTGTATTGGATCCATGAGTGACTTCTGTTCCCCATTGTCCATCACAAACCCAAGGAAGACTTGGAGGGGACTTCTGTAATGGCTAAATTCTGGGGGAGGTTTTGGAAGCATTTTTAAAAATCATTTATATATGTTAATATTCATGAAATTTGGTAAGCAGCATGATGTCTTATATGGTTAAGATGCTGGGTTGGAGGTTAGTAAGCTTGTGTTGAAGACTGAATGCCGCTCTGGGGCAGGGGTGAGCTCCCATCTTTTGCTCCAACTCCTTCCATGAAAGGAATTCCAAACTAATCCTTTCATTCCAGAATGAGTGCTCCCAAAACAAATGTGATGTATTGCATGGAACTTGAGAATGTTTTTAAAAATATACGAGGAAAGCTCATTTTTATATATAACATTGGGTTAGCTCTTCTGGCCTGATTTCCAATCTTTAGAGCAAATTTATAAATCCATATTCACAAGTCCAAGTAAGCACCAAATAAGAGGAATAAAGGACATTTGTAGATATTGGCACATGCGGAGTGCTTCATGGTATGGAACATTGCCTGGATACCGCATGGGTAAAACCCATGATAAGCAAATTATTATTATTATTATTATTATTATTATTATTATTTATTGGATTTGTATGCCGCCCCTCTCCGCAGACATAAAATGTTTTTATATATATATATTTGTACAATTTTTAACTTTTTCACTCTCTACATATATACATCAATACATATACCCTAACATCTTATCAGCTACTGTCATACATTTATACATTATATAAACAATAATCTTGTATATATCATTGCCAAGTTTGCTCGTCTGTTTTCCCCATACCATATCATGTCATTCCCCATTCTCTTACCTCCCTCTCTTTTCTCTATCTTCTTTCTCCTTCTCTCCCTTCTTCTTCCTTCCCTCTTCTTCCTTCCTCTTCCTTTCTCCTCTTCTTTCCCAACTTCTTCTCACCGCTCTCTCCCCCTCCTCCTTCCTTGGGTATTTGAAAGTTCATTTGCATGTATGTTCTTTTGGATGGAAAAAAGCAAAACTAAACTGAACCACCCATGAATAATCCACTGAGACAGTTGTTGCAAATGTTACTTCCACCTTCAGCCTTTCTATTCTCACAGAATTCAGGCTGAATGTAGAAGGTTAAATAATAGATGCTTAGGCACTAAAATGGAATCTTGCTTCTTCCCTTGCCTCAATTGCATAAGCTTTTCTGTTCTCTGCTCTTTTCTAGTACTTAAGAATCCAGAACTATGAACTCAACACTTATTCTCTCTCTCTCTTTTGCTGATACCTTCAGTATTTATAAAGTACACAATCTATTTACATCTTCTTGAAAACCAGCTAGGTGAGATATGAAAATATTTGCTTATCTGGGTAATAGGATGAGGTGGGGGGCTATCAGGCTCCAAAAATTAAGAAAGACATGTTGAGGTTCTTCCAAGTAATTTCATTTATTGTTCCTTGCCTATAGACAGAATCTTGCCAAAATAAAACAGACTGTATGCACTATCAAACATATAGGAAAAAATGTTCTTTCTATGCCAACTCAGGAAGCTCAAACTGTCCAGGGAGGACAGAGGAATTATTGAGTCTGTTGTCTGCATCTCTATAACTGTCTGGTTGGGTTCTGCAACCCAACAGGACAGACACAGATTTCAGAGGATAATTAGAACTGCAGAAAAAAAACAATTACAAAAGAGGGCTGTGAACATATTTACAAACCCGTCGCATCCTGGACATAAATTGTTTCGATCCTCAAAATGACGTTAGAGAGCACTGCACACCAGAACAACAGTTTTTTCCTGAATGCCATCACTCTGCTAAAGAAATAATCCACTCAACACTGTCAAACTATTTACTAAGTCTGCATTACTATTACTATTAATCTCCTCATTGTTTCCCACTCATGATTGTATGACTGTAACTTTGTTGCTTGTATCCTTACGATTTATATTGACTGGTTCCTAATATGTTTGGATTGCTTATTTGTACCTGGACTATCATTAGCTGTTGTACTTTATGATTCTCGATGAACATAACTTTTCTTTTATGTCCACTGTGAGAGCATATGCACCAAAGACAAATTCCTTGTGTGTCCAATCACACTTGGCCAATAAAAAATTCTATTCTATTCTATTCTATTCTATTCTATTCTACCCTACCCTACCTTACTCTACTCTACTCTACTCTGAGAACTATCAGGGTGGAGAATCTTATTTCTCCGTTTCTTCTGCCCAAACTATTAAACTTCACTGTCTTTTGCTCCTCTGGAACGCACTCCTTTCCTCCTGGGAATCTGGAGTACATTGTACCACAGGGGCAAAATGATGTGGCACACACATACAAAATGGCCAGAGCTTGTAGCACACTGTAACTCTGCTTTTGTCATTCTAGTGAAAGCAGTAAGGACACCTCAGAGGACATTCCCTGCATCTAGCATTACTCATGAGACATTGTACATCTTTAAAAAAAGAGGGATCATTTATGAGAGAGAGGGGAAAGAGGTCACCCTTTCCTCAAAAAAACCCCACATTGCTGGAAACATTTCAAAACAGTTCCATAAGCATTTAATGCTGGTTGCAAAGATTCTTCATGGCTGTAAACCCCAGAATAGTCTATAATTACACACATTGTGCCCACTATGGAAAATTGATACTTACATGGTCCGCTGCATCCTGTATCTTGCCAATGCAGTCTAAATGCAGATCAAACATTCCCACTAGAATGACTGCAGACATCATTCCAGAGAGAGGCACTTAAAGCATGAAAAAGTTTTTTTAAAGCATCTAAGAACGTCTTCCCTTTAACTTAAGCACAACCTAATTTTTTTTGTCGATTTGCTCCACAACTAGACCATTAATTTAAAAAAAGAAAAAAGAAAAGAGATTGAGGTCTGTACACTGCAGAGTTGCACATATAGAGTTTTTGGGGAAAGTGAAGTTTCCCAATGTTGACAAAAGGATTACAGCCTAGCCCACTTATTTTAAACCCAGAGGGAGGTGTGAGTATAATAACCCATCCATGATAATAATTCCCCAGAGGCAAAGCTAGAAAACTACCAGCCACAAAACACATTGGAAAAGCTATTCTTTGCAAATGCCCCCTTGGAATACAGAAAGCGCTCTTTGCTGTCTCAGAAAAAAGAAATCCAAGACCAATTCCACAGCAAAAGAGCAGCACATGGTATGAGCTTAACTGATGGCTTTATTAAGGACGTCCAATATCTCATGATTAAGGGACTACTCATGAGAAGATATTAGAAAGTAAACCTCTGATGGTTTGCAGATGAGTTTCAGACAGGGCTCTAAACCCTACTCATTTTTAAGAAGCTGATTGCTAAGTGAATAACCTATTCTAACATTTATTTATTTTTATTTTATTTATTTATTTATTTTGTCCAGTACATATTGGTGGTGTATTAAGATCTAATAATATTTATAGACATGATACAGTGGTACCTCTACTTACGAACTTAATTCATTCCATGACCAGGTTCTTAGGTAGAAAAGTTTGTAAGAAGAAGCAATTTTTCCCATAGGAATCAATGTAAAAGTAAATAATGTGTGCAATTGGGGAAACCACAGGGAGGATGGAGGCCCCGTTTCCTCTCAGGAGATTCCTAGAGAGGCCCCATGGAGGTTTCTCCCCACCTTTTCCGGCTCTTTTTCCTCCCAAGAGATTCCTAGAGAGGCCCCACGGAGGCTTCTCCCTGCCTTTCCCGGTTACAGTTTCGGAGGCTTGGGTTTGTAAGTGGAAAATGGTTCGTGAGAAGAAGCAAAAAAAAATTGAACACCCCGTTCTAATCTAGAAAAGTTTGTAAGTGAAGGCGTTCTTAGGTAGAGGTGCCACTGTACTAGTAAAAGACAAACATTCGGACAGGGGACGGAAGGCATTCTGGTGCACTTATGCACGTCCCTTACTGACCTCGGGAGAAGTCAACAGTGGATAGTTTAAGGGAAAGTTTAGGGGGGGGGGGTAGGATTTTAGCTTAGCTGGCCTTTCCTGTTCTCTGTTTCAATTCATTTTGGAGTTGCCATATTGGTGCCTGATTGAGTTTCTCTGTAAATACCAACAAATACCCACTGGTTTAGATCTTACATTGAGGTACATGAGTAGTACATCCTTTAGATCAGACATGTGCAACCTTTGGGCTTGTAGGCCCATATTGGGTGAAGAAACATAGAAACATAGAAACATAGAAGTCTGACGGCAGAAAAAGACCTCCTGGTCCATCTAGTCTGCCCTTATACTATTTTCTGTATTTTATCTTAGGATGGATATATGTTTATCCCAGGCATGTTTAAATTCAGTTACTGTGGATTTATCTACAACGTCTGCTGGAAGTTTGTTCCAAGGATCTACTACTCTTTCAGTAAAATAATATTTTCTCATGTTGCTTTTGATCTTTCCCCCAACTAACTTCAGATTGTGTCCCCTTGTTCTTGTGTTCACTTTCCTTTTAAAAACACTTCCCTCCTGGACCTTGTTTAACCCTTTAATATATTTAAATGTTTCGATCATGTCCCCCCTTTTCCTTCTGTCCTCCAGACTATACAGATTGAGTTCATTAAGTCTTTCCTGATACATTTTATGCTTAAGACCTTCCACCATTCTTGTAGCCCGTCTTTGGACCCGTTCAATTTTGTCAATATCTTTTTGTAGGTGAGGTCTCCAGAACTGAACACAGTATTCCAAATGTGGTCTCACCAGCATTCTGTATAGCGGGATCATAATCTCCCTCTTCCTGCTTATTATACCTCTAGCTATGCAGCCAAGCATCCTACTTGCTTTCCCTATCGCCTGACTGCACTGTTCACCCCTTTTGAGACTGTCAGAAATCACTACCCCTAAATCCTTTTCTTTTGAAGTATTTGCTAACACAGAACTGCCAATACAATACTCAGATTGAGGATTCTTTTTCCCCAAGTGCATTATTTTACATTTGGAAACATTAAACTGCAGTTTCCATTGCTTTGACCATTTATCTAGTAAAGCTAAACCATTTACCATATTATAGACGCCTCCAGGAATATCAACCCTATTGCACACTTTAGAGTCATCGGCAAATAGGCAAACCTTCCCTACCAAACCTTCCCCTATGTCACTCACAAACATATTAAAAAGAATAGGACCCAGAACAGACCCTTGTGGCACACCGCTTGTAACCTGACTCTGCTCAGAATACTCGCCGTTAACAATAACTCTCTGATGTCTACTCTTCAGCCAGCTGCAAATCCATTGAACTATCCAGGGATTAAGTCCAATCTTCACTAATTTATCTATCAGCTCTTTATGTGGAACCGTATCAAAGGCTTTGCTGAAGTCCAGGTAGGCAATATCCACGGCACCACCTTCATCCAACACCTTTGTGACATAGTCAAAGAAATCAATGAGATTAGTCTGACATGATTTGCCTTCAGTAAAGCCATGCTGATTTGGGTCCAATAAGTTATTGTTTTTTAGGTGCTGATTTATCCTCTTTTTGAGTACAGTCTCCATCATTTTAACTACCACTGATGTCAAGCTAACTGGCCTGTAGTTACCAGCTTCTTCTCTACTGCCCTTCTTCTGGATAGGCACAACACTGGCCATTCTCCAATCCTCAGGAACTTCTCCTGTTAACAAGGATTGGTTAAACAAATCAGTCAGGGGGGTAGCAATGACAGATCTGAGTTCTTTAAGAACTCTGGGGTGGATGCCATCTGGACCCATTGCCTTATTTATCTTTAATCGTTCAAGTTCTTCTAAGACATCGGCTTCTAAGATCACTGGAGCTGAATCCGTACAGCTGGAAGCAATGCTATATCCCTCCATAGTATTATTTTGTAAGGTGTCTTTTGAGAAAACTGAACAGAAGTAGCTATTGAAATGGTCAGCGATCTCCTTATTCCCATTAATGCATGTATTATTCCCTGTACTAAGCTTCGTGATGCCGCAGTTTTTCTTCTTCTTATCACTAATATATCTGAAGAAGGTTTTATCCCCCTTCTTTACTGATTTGGCAATTTCTTCCTCTTTTGAGGCTTTAGCAGAATATATTATCCTTCTGTCTCATTTTATACACCTCCCTATCAGCTATACTTCCAGACTCTTTATACCTCCTATAGGCAGCCTTTTTTTCATTGACTATAGCCCTTACATCATTGCTAAACCATAGCGGTTTCTTCTTCCTTTTACCTTTAGTTATTTGTCTTACATACAGTCCAGTGGCTTTTAAGATGGCCTTTTTTAATACAGTCCACTGGGTGCTCACTCCTGCCAATTTATCCCTCCCCTTTAATTCATTATCTAAATATTCCCCCATTGCATTAAAATTTGTTTTTCTGAAATCCAATACTTTGGTTGCATTATAGGATTGCTCACAATGAGTTTTTACATCAAACCACAAACATAGATGGTCACTGCAACCTAAATTTTCTCCCACCTTGACCTCTGAAACCCAATTCCCATTAGTAAAAACTAAATCTAGAATATTCTCCCCTCTAGTTGGTGTCTTAACCAGCTGTGCCAGAGCTGCTCCTGTAAAGGCCTCTACTATATTCTTACTTTTGCATGTAAGGGCACTGGGGATATTCCAGTCAACATCAGGCATGTTGAAATCACCCATAACCACAATATCTCCCTTTAGTGCCATTTGGGTAATTTCATCCACCATCTTGTTGTCATATTCCTCAGATTGCCCTGGAGGCCTATAGATCACCCCAATTCTAATGACAGAACCTTCTTTATTTTGCATGCAAATCCAGAGAGTCTCCAGATCTTGACATGTATTTTGAATTAGTGTTGTTTTTAGACTTTCTTTAACATAAATGGCTACTCCACCTCCCCTTCTCTCTATTCTATCCTTCCTATACAGTGTATATCCTGGTATGGATATTTCCCATTCATTAGAATCCTTAAACCATGTCTCAGTTATGGCAACCAGGTCCAAATTATCTCTATATATTATGGCCATTAATTCACAGAGCTTGTTGCTCAAGCTTCGAGCATTCGTGCACATTACCCGAAGAACATTATTTTCATTATTAGTTTGCCCCTTATCATCAACAACTACATCTATTTCATTTGTAGCTCCCTTTTCATAAGCTTCCAAAAACTGCTTTATCCTCATTGGTCGGGGACAGAAATCACCCACATCAGTTACATCTCTGTCCCCTTTACCTAGTTTAAATGCCTGTCCAAGAAGAATTTTCTTTGGTTGCATCTAAAATATCTAATAAAGTTTTTTTAATAAAATATCTAATAAAGTTAATATAAAGAAATATGCATAATGATGTTAAGTTTATGCTCTTCTAGGGATGCATTTCAAGCAGTCCAGAACCGTATATGCCCCTTAGGCCGCAAGTTGGATGCATCTGCTTCAGGTCCTACTTTCAGGACCTGTGTTAAGTCTTGAACACTGAGTGAATATGTGATTGACCAGATGTATCCAGGGGTAGGCTGCTGGGAGTTTGCAAGCATTCGGGACAACCTCTAGCTAAAATTCTGTGCAGATCGGTGAACCCCCAAATCCCACTCCTGGCTCACCCCACCTCATCCCTCCCATGAGACCCCATGGGAAAATGTTTGGATTACAAATTGGAAAATGACAAAATCAGTTTCACTAAAAGAAAACCAAATCAAGATGTTTTATAGGTGGCATCTTCCGCCAAATAGAATTGCCAAAATGTTCCCAAATATATCCCCACTATGTTGGAAATGTAAGGAAGAAATAGGTTCATATTATCATCAATGGTGGATTTTGTAGCAAAGTTAAGTTATATTGGAAAATGATAGAAAAAATAATAAAAGAAATAGAATTGCAAAAGATAGAAAAAAACCCGGAATTCTACTTACTGGGTATAAGAAAACAGAAATATAAGAAAGACATTCTCTTTTTAGTTATTCATATTCTGACCGCGGCCAGGATAGTGTATGTGCAAAATTGGAAAGGGGAAAATACTCCCAAAGAAGAAGAGGTAATTAAGAAAATATTAGACTGCGCTGAAATGGATATGATGACAAGACGGTTAAATAACCAAGAGGAATCAGAATTTTATGTTATATGGAATAAGGTGTATATATGGATAAATAAGAAGAAAAATTAAATGGTAAACCTACGTGAGAATTATAGATATGTTACAATGATTTCCTTTTCTTTATATGAAGTTTTTTTTCATTATAAGGTTGAATGAAATCTCTTCTTTTCATTTAAATTAATATGTTGACTTAAAGTATTAATAATGTATTCTTTTTCTGTAAAGAAATTTGACTTCTATGACAAGAGGGGGATTGTAACCCCTACTTCATGTTAAATGTTTGTTTTTATGTTCGTCAATTTTTATGGAAAATCAATAAAGTTGTTTTTTTTTAAAAGAGACCCCATGTGGCCCGTTTTGGATGAGGTAAGTGCATCCAAAGTTTGGAGGCTCAGGAGGATGAAAAACAGGCCTAACACAAGTTTGGTAAAGCCAGAGGGCCTCTGGAGCCTCCGTTTTGGTGAGGCCGTTTTTGCCCTCGGAGAGGCTCGAAGATAGCCTCTGGAGCCTGGGGAGGGCAAAAATGCCCCCTGGCCATGATGCAGAAGGCTGACTAGGCCACGCCCACCCAGCAACCAGGCAGAAAACCCCTTGCTAAAAAGTTTGGAGCCCATCTCTGGATGTATCCTTGGTTATTGATCTTGTCTTCCATGTGTACTTTGAGTTTATTTTATTTTATTTTATTTTATTTTATTTTATTTTTGTCCAATACACAATGAGGGTTTTGGTGGGTATATATCTATATACACATAGTAAAATACATGATGAAGGTTATAGAGGAGATACTCATAGTAAAATATATCTAAGAAATAATAGAAAAGAAGATATAGTAATAGAACATATCAATGAAAGAATAGAAGAAGAGATATAGGAATAGAAGAAAGGTATAGGAGATATAGGAGAGCAATAGGACAGGGGACGGAAGGCACTCTAGTGCACTTGTACTCGCCTCTTTATATAGTTATAGTTATAGTTCAGCAATATCTGAAAAAGAGCACAGGCTTCCCATGGTTGATTCAGCAGAGAGAAAGGCTTTAATGGTGGGCTTCACATCTGAAAAACTGTTGGGAAATGAAACTTTCTTTTCTCTGTAGACATTTGGTGGAAAGGGAGAGACAAAAACCAAGGTAAGAATATGCACGTGAGAAATAGGAGCCTCGTTTTTGTCCTAAGAACTACTGAGTTCAGTTTGAATGTTAGCTAGTTTAGGATAAAAACTGTGGAACAGAAGCAGAGGTGGGATTCAGCAGGTCCTGACCAGTTCTGGAGAACTGGTAGCAGAAATTTTGAGTCGTTCGGAACTGCCGATCTCTGAACTGCCACGCCCACCAAGCCATATCACGCCCACCAAGGACACCCACAAAACCGGCAGTAAAAAAAAATTGAATCCCACCACTGAACAGAAGTACTGCAAAAAAGCAGTGGGAGACGGGCAAGAAGCTGGGGAAAGAAACAGAAGCAATTACAGTAACTGATTAGCTATCTATTTGCCGGCTGACAGTTTGTCTATGCCTGAAATGAACGACTGATAAATACTTTTCCATTTTTTTTTTGATGGTTTAATTAACCAAGTGTAAGTTGGGCCCTGGGAATTGTGAGATTTTTTTATACGGACATACACTTTCAAAGAGCTTGGGGTGTGTTGTGGTTAGCTTTGGCCCAGCTCCTGTCCCAAGGAGTGTGGAGGTGAATGTGGGGGAGACATCCACATGCCACAGGCCTGTTTTGCTCCCAATGGAATCTGACGATGAAGCCTCCTCTGACCAAGGTAGCGTGAGTGACAGGGAAGAGGGGAGTTTGGCAGACAACCCAGGAGGAGATCAATCATATGTATCATCCTTGGATTCTGAACAAAAATTAATGACACATCCATGCATGCGTAGAGTCAGGGCCGCCGATAGGGCGGTACTACTGGGAGTGGTGTCACGGGCCCGGCCAAATTGAACAATGAGGGGGGGCCGATTTTGCCCGCCGGCCTCCTGGCACCTACAGTAATTTGTGCCCAGTGAGCAGCTCCTCGCACATGCGCAGTACCGGCCCTCTCTTGCCGGCCGCCTGCCTCACCAACGAAAAAGGCGGGCCCTCTGGCCCTCACGAGGCAGGACTCGAAGCCCCGACAGAGCCTTTGGCAGCGCGGTATTCCAGTCCCAGAATAAAGCGTGCGGCGAAGGTAGGAGCCCCTTCGGGGTGGCGGTTGCGCTTGTGTTAGTTGCGCTTGTGTTAAATTTTGTTTCTTTCCTAAGCAGCCTTCTGTGTAAAAAAATCCATTTGGGAACGAGTCATTCCCAAATGGATTTTTTTATACAGAAGGCTGCTTAGGAAAGAAACAAAATTTAACACAAGCGCAAGTTGTAGGTTTTGCACGCGTGCGCCAGCATCCCCCAAAAGGCCCCCACACACACCCTTTTCCAAGGGTGCGCACGAAGCCGCCGCCCCGCCCCCGCCCCCCGCGCCTCTAGCCCCCTCGTGCCCCCGTGGCTACTCGCCGCTGCCCTCGCCCGCCCGCCCGCTCTGCCTCTCTTTCTTCTCTGCAGGCATTCTCACAGTGGGGGCCGCCGGCCGGCGAAGGCAATTTTCAATGTCGGGCGTGCGGGCTGACGCGCGCTCTCTCCATCTCCCTGCTTATTGAGTTAAACATACTCATTCTCTTAGCCCTTGTTCATAGGATTTAGCCTCTAGGCCAGGGGTGTCAAACTCAATTTCATTGAGGGCCACATCAGGGCTGTGTTTGACCTTAGAGGGCCGGGGGAGGGCTTGCCCAGGGTGTGTGGCCATGGTGGGCATGGCACGGGATTTGGGGGGCAGTAGTTTTAAAATGGCTGGGGTGGCCAGACACTTAGGCTGTATGGGGCCCCAAATTTCCTGATGGTGGCCCTGCGTAGAGTGAGGCATAGGAGACAACAACATAGGAGAAAATGTGGCCACCTGTGATTGGGTGGGGCTGCTGTAATTAGGGCTGCTGCTATTTTATTTTATTTTATTAATAGAGTTGAAAGGGACCATTAGGTCATCGAGTCCAACCCCCTGCCTGAGCAGGAAACCCTACAGCACCCCAGAGCAGCGTGTGGGTTTGGCCGTTGTGAAAGAGTATTTGATCACAGTTCTTCAGGAATCCTGTGTTGCTGTTTTCTGGACTTCGTTTCACGCCTTTGAAACCAAAGCAGAGCAACGTGTGTGTGTGTCTCACTTCGTTGGAAGAAGAAGGGGTGTGAAGTTTCTTCACAGCTGCTAGCTAAGTACTTAATGACTACTTAAGGGAAATTGTACAGACTACCCAGTTGTTTTGGGACGAGTGCTCTTTGCAATACAAAAAGAGTGCTTAGTTTATTTTGAATTTTGTGATAAAGAACATTGTTTTGAATTTTTAAACATGTGTGTGTCTGAAATTTGTACCCTTGAATTTTCAGGAGGCTCCTACCAGAGAGCCCGGCAGAACAGGGTGTCTTTATCATATAATCTAATTTATCATGGCTATGGATCCATTTTTGATGGAAGAAGGCCAGTGATGGGCTCCTACGAGTACAGTCAGGTACATAGAACCAGTAGAAAAATTTTGAATTTTTTTTTTCCTTTCAGGGCTTTGGGTATGTTTTTCCTATTAGAGTAAATGAGGTTGAGTGTGTATAATTTTAGAAGAGCTTTGCGTGCATGTGTATGTATTCTTTATATAGTAGATGATGTATATTTTTGTGTGCCTTTGTATAATATGTATGTACGCATATGGCATATATACCTAGAAATAAATAGTATATTTTGGATGTTCAGTAATAGTAAGAGAAATTGTATCTCTTTGAGGCGAGGAGAGGCCAGGCACCCTAACCCTAACCTAAACCCTTGACGTGAGTGATGTCAAGTTGGCCACCTTTAAGCCAGTCACAGGACCTTTAAGTCACTCCCAGTCACATGATCGTCAAGCCACTCCCACCTGATCATATGGCCAGCAAGCCACATCCAAAAAATAAGCCACGCCCACAGTGTGGTAGTAAACTTTTTCGCAGCCCTTCACTGAAGGAGCCATTTTTGAGGGTCAAGCAGAAAAGTTCTTAATTGTTTCTAGTGGTGCATCTGTTTCTGAAATAAGACAAGAATAGTAAATTAGCCTAGAAAGAAAAGGTAAGAGGAAGAAACTTTCTAGGAGCCTTGGAAGAGAGCGAGAGAGCAAGAGAAGGCATTCTCAAAAATATATATATAAGATTCTCAAGAAATATGACAGGTCTCTCAAAATCCCTGTTTGGCGATTAGAGGAATTGAGGCATAATTTTCCAGAATTCCTCAGGCGGGAATAAAAAATAATTCCCTGTCACTTTTTTTGGAAGTGAGGTCTTGGACATTGAAAGTGACAGTGACATAATTATTTTCCTTCCTTCCTTTCCCCCCCTTCTTTCCTCTTTTTTTCCTAATGAATGTATCTGTATTTCATTAAAAAAACCCTATAAGTTGTCTGAAGAAGTTCTGTTTTGATGAACTTCGTTCTGATCTTTTGCTCTCTGCTGGTCTATTTGTCTCTGAAGACACTCAACCAGAGCTTTTATTGCTCTAATTGGAGCCAGATAGAAAATTCTGAAGTATTCTGAAGTATATATGAATCTATGAAATCCCTTGCAAAACATGTGCAGCCACATACATTGGACAAACCAATCGAAGAGTGAGCGCACGCATTGCAGAACATAAGAATGCAGTTAAAAAAGAAGAAAAGACTTCCTCCCTTTTCCAGCATATTAAAAAAACAGGGCACGAAATTGACTTTGAAAAAACTAAATTACTTTCCAAAACAGAAAATTTATACAGAAGAATTACTATGGAAGCTATAGAGATAGAGAAACACCCCTTCAGCATGAACAAACGCGATGACACGTCCCGCCTACCAGAGATTTGGAAACCAGCCTTAAACAAAAAATCCTTTTCTTGTTCAAGAATACCCATTCCCTCATCATTAGACATTTGTTTTCCAGAAGGTTGAGTATTTGTACCTCGTGATTCTTGATAAATGTACATTTTCTTTTATATACACTGATAGTGTGTCCATATTTGGCCAATAAAACATTCTGTTCTGTTTTGTTCTATTCTATTGGAGACCATTATTATTTTCATTATTTGATTACCACATTTACCTACATACTGAATTTTCACCTTAAGCTTGAATATAGCTTGTTAAAAAAAAACCTCACCGAACTGAGGTGTAATTTCTGCATTTCATCTACTGTAAGTACATTACACAATGTGCTTTCCCAAAACCAAACCAGCCACATTGTGTACTACCTTATGAAACTCTGATCACATCACAAAGCATACTAACTAGATCAGAGACATTGCAAAGGCTGCAAAAAATCCTGACTTGGATGCCAGCCCAATTGCTGCTGATAACATTTGCAATGGTAATACTAATAATGTTAGAATCAGATAAAGGGCCAATTTTGTAGCTCAGGGTTGAAACGAAGGGTCCTTGGTGCTGTTTGAGCTTGACTGTTTTCTTGCCAACTTTTCATTTCCCAAACTAGCTAACATCACCCGTGCACCAAGGATCGCTTGGTATTAGAGACAGTGTATGAAGTATTTGGAGATTTTTCTTCAAAAATAGAATGGAATAGAATAGAATAGGGTAGGGTAGGATAGAGTAGGGTAGGGTAGGGTAGGGTAGGGTAGAGTAGAGTAGAGAAGAATGAATAGAATAGAATGGAGTGGAGTGGAATGGAGTGGAGTGGATTGGATTGGATTGGATTGGATTGGATTGGATTGGATTGGATTGGATTGGATGGAGTGGAGTAGAGTAGAGTAGAGTAGAACAGAACAGAATAGAATAGAATTCTTTATTGGCCAAGTGTGATTGGACCCACAAGTAATTTGTCTTGGTGCACAAGCTATCAGTGTACGTAAAAGAAAATATAAGTTTATCGAGAATCATAAGGTACAACACTTAATGATAGTCATAGGATACAAGTAAGCAATCCAATCATATTAAGTCCCAGTCAATATAAACTGTAAGGATACAAGCAACAAAGTTACAGTCATACAGTCATTTGTGGGAGGAGATGGATGATGGGAACAAGACAAATAGTAGTGCAGACTTTGTAAATAGTTTGACAGTGTTGAGGGAATTATTTGTTTAGCAGAGCAATGGTGTTCGGGGGAAAACTGTTCTCTTGTCTAGTTGTCTTGGTGTGCATTGTTTTGAGGGTAGGAGTTGTGTTCAGGATGTGAGGGGTTAGTAAATATTTTCAGAGCCCTCTTTTTGACTCAAGCAGTATACTTGAGTATACAATAGAAGGCAGGTTGGCAGTAATTATTTTTTCTGCATTTTTTATTATCCTCTGAAGTCTGTGTCTGTCTTGTTGGGTTGCAGAACCAAACCAGTGACTAATTTAAGACAGACCAAAGTTTGAGGCCTAATGGAAGACTGCTTCTATTTCATTTGTGATGCCCTTCCTACAACCACTATAGAGTCTGCTCCATGCCTTTTTCTGATTAGCATTTAATTAATTCTCCACCTATACCTCTCTTTTATGTTTGTTCTAATACTCCAGGTGTCTTGCAATGCAGTGCAAATGATACATCAAAGTGAAATTAATACCACTGAAATTAAAAAAAACCTTATATTAAAATTAGCTTTTAAACTAATCATTAAGCCCCTAAAATATGACAGGGGCAAGTCAACGAGTATTTGCAAATTGAATGTGTTCTTTTGGAGAGAATGCTAACCTACAGAGAACAATTTTCACATCAGATCTGGAGTGCACCTCTTTTTCCCAGTAATAGCATCTCAGTCTTGTCTGCATTTAAGTTTAACTTCTTCCAGCCTTTTTTTTTTTTTTTGCAGATTAGACAGCATTCAAGGCTATCACTTGTTTCATTTTACTCAGAAGGATGGAAGCAGCAGAGTTGGCCTCCCACCCAACCCCAAACTCCAGGACCTTTTGTAATGGTTAAAACATCAAAGGAGAATTAGAACCCTGGAGAATACTTTGAGGAATAAATAGTATTACTCCAAATCTAGCAGGAAAGGGCTGGATGAAAGGGCTGGAACCACAGTAAAGCAGATTTCCAGTACCCAGTGTAGCCAGGTGGCTTAAAAAGATACCATGTTGATGATACAGGTAATCCTCTTTAAAAATAATTTTTTAAAATAATTTTTATGATTTTTAAAATAATAACAAATACACACTCCATAAAAGACAAGTGCACGATGATGCATGCTCCCACCACCCAACATCATTCATTCAGACCCCAAAATAAGAGTGTACCTTTTTTACATCCTTTTAAACCAAGAACATTACAATATTTAAAAATTATAGTGATTCCAGTTTATTTTTTATATTCATCTTTATATCCATAATTTCAAACTGAATGTGTTCCACCATGTACCGGTACCAATTTTGTATTGTCCATTTTGTTGCATCCTTCTAACCTAAACCTATTACTGCTTGGGCACTTTCTACAGCTGCTTCTTTAATTTCTCTGAATTAACCCATACCACTCCTTTTTGTCTGTCTGTCTGTCTGTCTGTCTGTCTGTCTGTCTGTCTATCTATTTGATTTTTTTATGCTGCCCTTCTCCTTAGACTCAAGGTGGCTTACAACATGTTAGCAATAGCACTTTTTAACAGAGCCAGCCTACTGCCCCCACAATCTGGATCCTCATTTTACCCACCTTGGAAGGATGGAAGGTTGAGTCAACCTTGAGCCAGTGGTGAGATTTGAACCGCTGACCTGCAGATCCAGCAGTCAGATTTAGTGCCCTGCAATACCGCACTCTACCTACTGTGCCACCTCGGCTAATAATGTCATCTCCTTTGTAATCACCCATTTTATATTTAATATCCTATTAATTTCCTCTTGCACCTCTTTCCACAATTTTTGCACTCCCAAACACTCCCAAAACGTGCACAAATACCCCTCTTTCCTGGCATCCATGCCAACATTCCGATAAATATACGCAAGTTGTGCAGGTCTATGATACCACTTATGTAAAATTTTTCTCCTCATTTCTCTAATTTTCGTATTCTTAGTTTTCCTTATATTCTCCACTATATTCCTCATCTCTTGTACAGTATGTCTATTTGCAATTCACTTTGCCACCATCTAGTTAATCCCTGGATCATGCACCCAACTGCCTGCGTTAACATCCAATAATACAGGTAATCCTTACAACAATTCACTTAGTGACTGTTCAAAGTTACAGTGGCACTGGAAAAAAAATGAATTTATGACCATTTTTCACACAACTGTTGCAGGGTCTCCTTGGTCCTGTGATTTACATTCGGATGTTGGACACATGGCTCTTATTTATGATGGTTGCAGTGTCCTGGATTCATATTATTATTATTATTATTATTATTATTATTATTATTATTATTATTATTATTAATTGGATTTGTATGCCACCCCGCTCCGTAGACTCGGGGCGGCTAACAACAATGACAAAAACAGCATGTAACAATCCAATACTAAAACAACTAAAAACCCTTATTATAAAACCAAACATACACACAAACATACCATGCATAAATTGTAATGGCCTAGAAGGAAGGAATATCTGAACTCCCCCATGCCTGGCGGTATAAGTGAGTCTTGAGTAGTTTACGAAAGACAGAGAGGGTGGGGGCAGTTCTAATCTCCGGGGGGAGTTGGTTCCAGAGGGCCGGGGCCGCCACAGAGAAGGCTCTTCCGCTGGGACCCGCCAAACGACATTGTTTGGTCGACAGGACCCGGAGACCTTCTGATAAGCAAAGTCAATGGGGAAGCCACATTCACTTAACAACTTTGTTGCTAATTTAACAGCTTCAGGGGGTGTTCTGTGCACAGCCCTCGGATCAAAAACCCCGACTCAAAAATCCTTAATTTTATAAATAAATCCAACTTTTTATTGATATAAGCACACATAATGAAAGCAGTTTTAAACAGCCAAGAAGAAGGGAGAATTTTCTCTTTAGAGTGGAAAAGGTGTCAAACCCGACCTAATTCAGCATTCCAAGATAATACAGTCCTTTTATCATTTAAGCATATAATTTTGCTCACCATAGTCCTGGCAACAAGCATCCAACAGAGAAATGAGCTTTATTGTGGCAGAAATCATGGTTTTAAAGCTTTGTTCAATCACACCCCCAGTCTCATATCTTTTTTTAAAAAAATATTGGATTTCTACATTGTGTATTGTGTTGTGAGTTGCCCCGAGGCTTCGGAGAGGGGCGGCATACAAATTAAATAAATTATTATTATTATTATTCCCTTGAACGACGTTGAATCCCCACACCCAATTTCCCAAGATCTGTTGCCTTTATACTCCTGGAAGTGACATCACACCACAAAGAGGCTCAGTCAACTACACTATACTTTTACTATGCAACTCCTCTTGCCTTCTGAGCAATCTTCTATAGCGCGGGTCTATCCACTGACTTTCTACTCGAATGTCTTCCTCATCCTCCGGCTGGGACCACTCCCCCATTGTCATATCAGCCCCCTCTAGTGGTTCCTCAGGCTCACTCAGGTTGCTTTCTCCTTCATTCTCGTTCTTTGCTTCAGCTGGCAACCCCCCGGCCCAGGGTATCCATAGGGGCTTGGTTCATCCTCCTCAGAATATGACATGACCTGAGGTGGACAAGGAGCACTCACAACAGTGGGTCCACCTAACAAATGTGATGAGAAAAGTCATAAGATGGTGGTGAAACTCACTTAACAAATTTCTCACTGAGCAACATATGTCGTGGGCTCAATTGTGGTCGTACGTTGTAGACTACCTGTACTGAAAGCTAATGAAAATTTCAACAGAACAGGGTCACACTTCTCCATCTAGGTTCTGCCATATGTCATCTAGGTTTATACGATAAGCCTAGGTAGGTGACCAATGCAGATTAAGTACTATATTTTAGACGAAAGCCCAACTAAAATAAGTTTGTAAAAATCAGATCCAGATGCATCTGGAATAGTGAGGTTATTCACTTTGTCAATCCCTTTACCCAAGAGTAGAATATTTGAAGTTGACCTCTAATTACCAGTTCTTCGGGATCAAGGGACGGTTTTCCAATAGCAGTTTTGTAAACTGTATTTTATTAAGCAGTAACATCCAGTGCTCGAAGGAGTTGTTAGTTACCCCTCTTAACCATGAAGCCAATCCCAACTTGACTGATTTAATTAGCCAAGAATGGCAAGGATTTAGGAAGCAGCTGGTGGCCAGAATCTCTCCATGAACCTGTTGACATTTACAAGTCCTATGAGCTGAAAAGCAATTGACAAGGTTATCTCCTTACAATTTGTCCTCCTATGAGCAACTTTCAGTCTGATATATTTAAAGATACTACAGATATGCCTCACTTCTTTCGTCAGCCAGCTTCTGGTTTCATTTTTTTTGCCTGCTCAATGCTTGGCTATCTGGCTTTCTAATTCAGCCATCAATTAATTAAGTTTGCAAAGATTTTCGTTGTCAGAAGAGAATGTAACTGCCTCTTTTCTCGCACGCCCAGCCAACGATTTCTCTCTGCCTTGGTTATAATCGCCCTGTTGAAGCTGATTTTCTTTGATCTCCTCATTGTAACGCAGTCAAAAGAAATGAGTCGGACAAACAGCCTTCTTTAGAATTTAACAGTTTCTCTAATGTGATTACAAATAACTGGTAAGGTTTGTAAGAGCACGCAAAAAAATTTAAAAAAATTGATACTCCAGAACTTGAAGTATGGAGATTCCAGGGCCTCTCTTTTAACATTCATATTTTTCTTCACCTTTTCTTTCTTACGTTAAAGGTGGAACGTGGAGAGTTAGTGGGTGCATATATTAGCTTGGAAGCCAGAGAACAATTTGATTGCAGAAGCCATCCCTGTGATTCTTAGTTTCCAGTGAGTGAGCATTATTCCAATTTCTGCTTTCTCATGGGGGATGTTTTTCAGCTCATCCAAGAATAATATGGTATGTGTGGGATTCATTAGCCAAGTCCCATGGGATGTCAGGATCAGTGAGGCATGAAAAAGTTCCACTGAAAAGGAAAGTATTTTTTCTTTTACTTTCTAAAGGAGGAGAAAATGTTGAAGTGTGGTTTCTCCCAATGTTTTTGCGCTTTATGGACACAAGGAGACCAAGGAGCATGTTTCTGGGTTTCAAAAAACAAAACATCCCAGCTGAGATTCATCTGGAGCAAATTTGGATGTTTGGCTTGAGGTCCACTCCCCCTGTGGAATCCTTATTAGTAGAAATAACTAGGATTTATCACTTCCCCTCTCTCTCTTAAAAATGAAAAGCAAGATGGAAGAGGTGTTGTATGGCTACATAGCCCTTTCAAGAAATAGAAACATAGAAACAGAAGATTGAAGGCAGAAAAAGACCTCATGGTCCATCTAGTCTGCCCTTATACTATTTCCTGTATTTTATCTTAGGATGGCTATATATTTATCCCAGGCATCTTTAAATTCTGTGACTGTGGATTTACCAACCATGTCTGCTGGAAGTTTGTTCCAAGGATCCACTACTCTTTCAGTGAAATAATATTTTCTCACATTGCTTTTGATCTTTCCCCCAACTAACTTCAGATTGTGTCCCCTTGTTCTTTTGTTCACTTTCCTATTAGCTACTTCAACTCATCCAAAATGCAGCCGCACAAGCAGTCTTGGGCCTTCCAAGAAATGCCCACATCTCGCCATCACTCCATGGACTGCATTGGCTACCGATCTGTTTCAGGGCACAATTCAAAGTGTTGGTTATGACCTATAAAGCCCTACATGGCATAGGCATGTTTAAATTCAGTTACTGTGGATTTACCAACCATGTCTGCTGGACGTTTGTTCCAAGGATCTACTACTCTTTCAGTTAAAAAATATTTTCTCATGTTGCTTCTGATCTTTCCCCCAACTGACCTCAGACTGTGCCCCCTTGTTCTTGTGTTCACTTTCCTATTAAAAACACTTTCCTCCTGGACCTTATTTAACCCTTTAACATATTTAAACGTTTCAATCATGTCCCCCCCCTTTTCCTTCTGTCCTCCAGACTATACAGATTGAGTTCATTAAGTCTTTCCTGATATGTTTTATGCTTAAAACCTTCCACCATTCTTGTAGCCCGTCTTTGGACCCGTTCGATTTTATCAATATCTTTTTGTAGGTGAGGTCTCCAGAGCTGAACACAGTATTCCAAATGTGGTCTCACCAGTGCTCTATACAGCGGGATCACAATCTCCCTCTTCCTGCTTGTTAAAAGGGGGGAAAGGGGGGACATGATCAAAACATTTAAATATGTTAAAGGGTTAAATAAGGTTCAGGAGGGAAGTGTTTTTAATAGGAAAGTGAACACAAGAACAAGGGGACACAATCTGAAGTTAGTTGGGGGAAAGATCAAAAGCAGCGTGAGAAAATATTATTTCACTGAAAGAGTGGTAGATCCGTGGAACAAACTTCCAGCAGACGTGGTTGGTAAATCCACAGTAACTGAATTTAAACATGCCTGGGATAAACATATATCCATTGTAAGATGAAATACAGGAAATTGTATAAGGGCAGACTAGATGGACCATGAGGTCTTTTTCTGCCGTCAGTCTTCTGTGTTTCTATGTTTCTATGTTATACCTCTAGTTATGCAGCCAAGCATTCTACTTTCTTTTCCTACTGCCTGACCGCATTGTTCACCCATTTTGAGACTGTCAGAAATCACTGCCCCTAAGTCCTTCTTTTCTGAAGTTTTTGCTAAAACAGAACTGCCAATATAATACTCAGATTGAGGATTCCTTTTCCCCAAGTGCATTACTGCAGAGCAAATCTTTATTCTTCAGTGAAACTGATTCTACTGCAAAACTTCTGGGCTTTTTTTAAAAATAAAGATGGTTTTGGTCATCTCCTTGATCCAATGTGATCATATATTTTTAAAAATTGAAAAGTCAGCAGTAACAGATACTAGGGCTAGAAATCTGCCTCAAAGTGGTGCAATTAAGTAGAGCAGGACGTCTTGATCCACTCATCTCAATCTTCATGTGGGTATCTGCCACCCCGAGTCTACGGAGAGGGGCGGCATACAAATCTAATAAATAATAATAATAATAATCATAATAATAATCATAATAATAATAATATCATCTAAACTCCTCATGACCTGCTCAGACAGGTAATCTTTTGAGGGAGAAGACCAAGAAGAAGAGCTACATATAATGTCCCACAACCAACACAATGGTTCTGGTTGAAACTCCTCTTTGCTGTCGCTGACACTATAGTCCTTCACAGAAACAACTCTTTTCAAACAACTTGGAATAGATGGTCTACAACTAGACACAAGAACAGTTTTTTCCCCGAACGCCATTACTCTACTAAACAAATAATTCCCTCAAAACTGTCAGACTTTCTACTAAATCTGCACTTCTATTCTACTAGTTTTTCTCATCATTCCTATCACCCATTTCCTCCCATGTTGACTGTATGACTATAACTTGTTGCGTATATCCTAAGATTTTTATTAATATTGCTTCTTCATTGCTTATTTGACCCCTATGACAATCATTAAGTGTTGTACCACATGATTCTTGACAAATGTATATTTTATTTTATGTACGTTGAGAGCATATGCACCAAGACAAATTCCTTGTGTGTCCAATCACACTTGGCCAATAAAATTCTGTTCTATTCTATTCTACTAAGATGCAATTTATGATTCTGATAGCAGGTCATGGCTTGTAATTTCCATATACAAGTCCTTGCATGTGAACCGTTCAACCCTGGAACAGGTTCCATACTAGCCAGACTTGTGCCTTGATTCTACACTTTTTTTGATTTCTTGAAATTTCCATTTATTATTATTATTATTATTATTATTATTATTATTATTATTATTATTTATTGGATTTGTATGCCGTCCCTCTCCGGAGACCCGGGGCGGCTAACAGCAATAATAAAGCAGCATATAATAATAATCCAATACTAAAAACAGTTAAAAACCCATTATTATAAAAACCAAACATACGTACAGACATACCATGCATAAAATTGTAAAGGCCTAGGGGGAAAGAGTATCTCAATTCCCCCATGCCTGGCAGCAGAGGTGGGTTTTAGGCAGCTTACGAAAGGCAAGGAGGGTGGGGGCAATTCTAATCTCTGGGGGGAGTTGGTTCCAGAGGGCCGGGGCCGCCACAGAGAAGGCTCTTCCCCTGGGTCCCGCCAAACGACATTGTTTAGTTGACGGGACCCGCAGAAGACCCACTCTGTGGGACCTAACTGGTCGCTGGGATTCGTGCAGCAGAAGGCGGTCCCTGAGATAATCTGGTCCAGAGCCATGAAGGGCTTTATAGGTCATAACCAACATTTTGAATTGTGACCAGAAACTGATCAGAAACCAATGCAGACTGTGGAGTGTTGGTGTAACATGGGCATATTTGGGAAAGCCCGTGATTGCTCTCGCAGCTGCATTCTGCACAATCTGAAGTTTCCAAACACTTTTCAAAGGTAGCCCCATGTAGAAAGCATTACAGTAGTCAAGCCTCGAGGTGATAAGGGCATGAGTGACTGTGAGCAGTGACTCCCAGTCGAAATTTTCCCCTTGACATGACAGTATTTTCTTGTTCCATCTCCTATGTTTTGATGGTTGGCATTGAAATGTTCGGAACTCCTGAATTAGAATTTTACTGTAATTGTGCAATAACTACTTGACGTTGATTTTTGACCGTGAACTGTTTGATTACCTCTTGCTGTTTGAAACCATGAATAGAGTATTTGCAGAAGAAAATAAATTAGTTGCTTCTAATTTATTTTCCTAGAAGGTTCTAACTCAACCTGTTGCTGGAGAAAGGCCATGGAAATTACTTTCAGAAAAGAAGCTACAACTGTCAGATCTGAATCCGACTCCAGCAAGCCTTGAGAGTCAAGGAAGGGATGTTCAGTTTGGAAATATTATCACCCATTTAGACATGTGAGCCTTTTGGAACAGAGAGTGGAGTTCAGGGATATGTATATTGTGTATACTCAGATTTTTCAGTCAACATAGAAACTGTAGCCACCTCGAAAATGGCTCCTCTTTTTCTTCACAGTGACAGCTTGACAAGTGGGTAGAAGGAGTGAAGTTGGTGAAGGAAGAAATCCTATCAACAGTTCCAGGCTGAAAGGGCAGACAGGCCAGATTGAATGAAAATGAAAAGCTGTCTCAGATAATGCAATCATTTATCACATAATCTCACCTGGCAGTTGGATGTAGGCAGGCTTAGGCATTGAGCTAGACACAAGCGGCACATCTTGCATGTATGGACATCTTCTTTGGAGCTCATTTGATCCAATGAAGAGCTTCCCTTCATAAGACTAAATTCCAAGAAGGAGATCCTTACATACACTCAGGGCCCCAAGACTTAGAAAGGTCAACAGAGTTGGGTACATCTTGAATCATGGATAGAGAATTTTCTTTGCCTTTTCTTTTGGGATAGATACATTTTGAAAGATCTGCCATCAAAGGTCCTTTTGGACCTTCCATGCTGGATTTATTCCATTATAAATTCCTTCCATTATCAACAGGACAATGGCTACATGAAACCCAAAATGCAACAAGCACATTGAAGAATTAACCAGAAAATTATCTCCATTCTCCATCTCTTTTTGTTGGACAGAAGCTAGATTTCTAAGGGTTGTAAAATCTTGCAACTTCCATATAAGATTCTTATCATCTACCCCAGCGGTGTGTTGCTCCCGGTTTGGCCCGGTTCTGGTGGTGGGAGACTCCGCTCATCCACCTGTGATGCTCCTCCCACCCATTCAGGATGCTTCAGCACGTACACGAACCGATAGCAACAGGTTTTAGACTCACTACTGATCTACCCCCCAAATTTATCTCCACAATTGAGCACACATTGAAATTCACAAACTGCTTCCTACTGAACAGAGAACATGGGGAGAGTGAGCGTGTCTGATTACTATGAGAGTTGCAATCTCACTCCTGTCTGTTCGTGAGGTTGGGAATGGATAAGATTGAGCGTTATATAATAGGGATCACTGACAGTTGCATAACTGTAATGAGAGGAAAATTGAATAAATAAAAATAGATAGAATGATACAATAGATCATACCAAAGCAGGATTTTAAAAAAAAGAAAATCAAAACTTGGTGAATAAGCCAAATAATTGGATTTATGTAACAAACAAACCATATTGTGTTTTCCTGTGATATCTGGACCTAGTCTAATAGCTTCCGTCCTTAAACAGGAGCTTCCTTCCTTCGGTCAGACAGCTCCCAGAATACCTCATATTTATTTATTTTTAAGCTTGAAAAAGATAAAAAATAGGGTTGTCGGACTATACGGGGCAGTGATCATTTCTCCTTCTTAGCCAAGAGAATCAGCATTGCCCAAAGACACATCTGTAGTAATGTGGCCACATGGCTTCACATCGAGGCACATGGAACATTGTTACCTTCCCACCAAAGTGGTACCTATTTGTTTGTTTGTTTGTGTATCTATGTATGTAGGTATGTAGGTATGTATTTACTGAGTCGGGGTGGCGCAGCAGGTAGAGTGCTGTACTGCAGGCCACTGAAGCTGACTGTAGATCTGAAGGTCAGCGGTTCAAATCTCATCACCGGCTCAAGGTTGACTCAGCCTTCCATCCTTCCAAGGTGGGTAAAATAAGGACCCGGATTGTGGGGGCAATACACTGGCTCTGTTAAAAAGTGCTGTTGCTAACATGTTGTAAGCCGCCCTGAGTCTAAGGAGAAGGGCGGCATAAAAATTGAATAAATAAATAAAATAAATTTATGCATTTATGCATTTGTTTGTTTATTAGATTTGTATGCCGCCCCTCTCCGAAGACTCAGAGCAGCTCACAACAAGAATACAAAATACAAATCCAATGATTAAAACAGGCAAACAGTAAAAAACCCTTGATTTAAAAACACTCAAACCCCAAACCATACATAAAATGGAGCCACCGAAGGGAATCGATTTCCCCATGCCTGGCGGCAAAGGTGGGTTTTTAGGAGTTTACAAAAGGCAAAGAGAGTGGGGGCTGTTCTAATCTCCGGGGGGAGTTGATTCCAGAGGGTCAGGGCTGCCACAGAGAAGGCTCTTCCCCTGGGTCCCGCCAGATGGCATTGTTTTGTCGATGGGACCCGGAGAAGGCCTACTCTGTGGGACCTAATCAGTCGCTGGGATTTGTGCGGCAGAGGGCGGTCCGGAAGGTATTCTGGTCCGATGCCATGAAGGGCTTCATAACCAACATTCTGAATTGTGACCGGAAACTGATCGGCAACCAATGCAGACTGCGGAGTGTTGATGTGACATGGGCATACCTGGGGAAGCCCATGATTGCTCTCGCAGCTGCATTCTGCATGATCTGAAGTTTGCGAACACTCTTCAAAGTATGTAGAGACCCATGTAGAGAGCGTTACAGTAGTCGAACTATTTATATACTTTAATCAGTGGACTTGTTTAATCGATGGAATAGCTTTTATTTATGTTTATTTTATTTATTTATTTATTTTGTCCAATACACACTGAGAGTTTTAGTGGGTATATATATATATATATATAATTATATATTTAGTGGGTATATATATATATATATATATATATATATATATATATATATATATATATAATATATACACACACACACACACACACACACACACACAGTAAAATACATGATGAAGGTTATAGAGGAGATACTCATAGTAAAATAAATCTATGAAGGAATAGAAAAGAAGATATAGTAATAGAACATATCAATGAAATAATAGAAGAAGAGATATAGGAATAGAAGAAAGGTATAGGAGATATAGGAGAGCAATAGGACAGGGAACGGAAGGCACTCTAGTGCACTTGTACTTGCCCCTTACTGACCTCTTAGGCTTGCCTTTAGAAGTTGTGGATACTCCATCTGCAAGTTTTAAGAAGAATTGGACCATCAGTTGTCTGGAATGGGGTAGGGTCTCCTGATTGAGCAGTGGGTTGGATTAGAAGACCTCCAAAGTCCCTTCCAACTCCGTTACTCTGTTACTTGCATTTGCAAACTTTTGAACTGCTAGGTTGGCAGATCTTTTAATATTGCCAACTGTTATTGAAGACTTCTCCAGCCATTGTTCAATCCTGCAAACTATGAAATGAATCAGTCTAGTGACACCAAGGAACAAAGCATTTTCCATCTTAGTATCCAAGCCAAGTGCATGGCATTAGTGAGGTACGCAGCGTAGGAAAGTCTTTAGCAGACGTAGTTTCTGCAGCAACCACCTGTTGTCAGGATTAGTGACATCTGTTTGAGATAGTAGTGTTTTCCCAAAGCTGCCCACATTTGTGCTCTTCTTTCCTCCCCCTCCCCACCCCACCAAAGACATGAGTTGTTATTGCTGTTGTTATTATTAGGAATGTCACAGAAGGGCTTTGGAGTGATGGTAACATTGCTAATTAATTAGATCTGTGTACTGTTCCCCTTTCCTCTGGGGTGCTCATTAAAGTATTCTGACAATGCCTTAGAATGGGAAGAGGAAAGAAAGAAGTATGAATGGAAGCTAATAAAGCAAAACAAAGTAGGGCTTGTGAATGGAAGGTTGAGAGGAGAGGAGTCGGCATAAGAGATGCCTTTAGGATCAGAAAATTAGCAGCTATTAAAAATCTCAGAGGTGCGGCAATTTTAATTTAGTATGCTCTTTTCTAGTTAGGCAACGGTTGATGGGACCATCTAGAAACATAGAAACATAGAAGACTGACGGCAGAAAAAGACCTCATGGTCCATCTAGTCTGCCCTTATACTATTTTCTGTATTTTATCTTAGGATGGATATATGTTTATCCCAGGCATGTTTAAATTCAGTTACTGTGGATTTACCAACCACGTCTGCTGGAAGTTTGTTCCAAGGATCTACTACTCTTTCAGTAAAATAATATTTTCTCATGTTGCCTTTGATCTTTCCCCCAACTAACTTCAGATTGTGTCCCCTTGTTCTTGTGTTCACTTTCCTATTAAAAACACTTCCCTCCTGAACCCTATTTAACCCTTTAACATATTTAAATGTTTCGATCATGTCCCCCCTTTTCCTTCTGTCTTCCAGACTATACAGATTGAGTTCATTAAGTCTTTCCTGATACGTTTTATACTTAAGACCTTCCACCATTCTTGTAGCCCGTCTTTGGACCCGTTCAATTTTGTCAATATCTTTTTGTAGGTGAGGTCTCCAGAACTGAACACAGTACTCCAAATGTGGTCTCACCAGCGCTCTATATAAGGGGATCACAATCTCCCTCTTCCTGCTTGCTATACCTCTAGCTATGCAGCCAAGCATCCTACTTGCTTTTCCTACCGCCCGACCACACTGCTCACCCATTTTGAGACTGTCAGAAATCACTACCCCTAAATCCTTCTCTTCTGAAGTTTTTGCTAACACAGAACTGCAAATGCAATACTCAGATTGAGGATTCCTTTTCCCCAAGTGCATTATTTTACATTTGGAAACATTATACTGCAGTTTCCATTGCTTTGACCATTTATCTAGTAAAGCTAAATCATTTACCATATTACAGACCCCTCCAGGAATATCAACCCTATTGCACACTTTAGAGTCATCGGCAAATAGGCAAACCTTTCCTACCAGACCTTCCCCTATGTCACTCACAAACATATTAAAAAGAATAGGACCCAGAACAGACCCTTGTGGCATACTGCTTGTAACCTGTCTCTGTTCAGAATACTCGCCATTAACAATAACTCTCTGATGTCTATGCTTCAGCCAGCTTGAAATCCACTGAACTATCCAGGGATTAAGTCCAATCTTCACTAATTTATCTATCAGCTCTTTATGTGGAACCGTATCAAAGGCTTTGCTGAAGTCCAGATAGGCAATATCCACGGCACCACCTTGATCCAACACCTTTGTGACATAGTCAAAGAAATCAATGAGATTAGTCTGACATGATTTGCCTTCAGTAAAGCCATGCTGATTTGGGTCCAATAAGTTATTGTTTTTTAGGTGCTGATTTATCCTCTTTTGAGTAGAGTCTCCATCATTTTAACTACAACTGATGTCAAGCTAACTGGCCTGTAGTTACCAGCTTCTTCTCTACTGCCCTTCTTGTGGATAGGCACAACACTGGCCATTCTCCAATCCTCAGGAACATCTCCTGTTAACAGGGATTGGTTAAACAAATAAGTCAGGGGGGTAGCAATGACAGATCTGAGTTCTTTAAGAACTCTGGGGTGAATGCCATCTGGACCTATTGCCTTATTTATCTTTAATCATTCAAGTTCTTCTAAGACATCGGCTTCTAAGATCACTGGAGCTGAATCCATACAGCTGGAAGCAATGCTATAGTATCCCTCTATAGTATTATTTTGTAGGGTGTCTTTTGAGAAAACTGAACAGAAGTAGCTAATGAAATGGTCAGTGATCTCCTTATTCCCATCAATGCATGTATTATTCCCGGTACTGCAGTTTTTCTTCTTCCTATCACTAATATATCTGAAGAAGGTTTTATCCCCCTTCTTTACAGATTTTGCAATTTCTTCCTCTTTTGAGGCTTTAGCAGCATATATTATCTGTTTCGCCTCCTTCTGACTCATTTTATACACCTCTCTATCAGCTATACTTCCAGACTCTTTATACCTCCTATAGGCAGCCTTTTTTTAATTGACTATAGCCCTTACATCATTGCTAAACCATAGCGGTTTCTTCTTCCTTTTACCTTTAGTTATTTGCTTTACGTAAAGTCTTGTGGCTTTTAAGATGGCCTTTTTAAATACAGTCCACTGGGTGCTCTCTCCTGCCATTTTATCTCTCCCCTTTAATTCATTATTTAAATATTCCCCCATTGCATTAAAATTTGTTTTTCTGAAATCCAATATTTTGGTTGCAGTATAGGATTGCTTACAATCAGTTTTTACATCAAACCACAAACATAGATGGTCACTGCAACCTAAATTTTCTCCCGCCTTGACCTCTGAAACCCAATTCCCATTTGTAAAAACTAAATCTAGAATATTCTCCCCTCTAGTTGGTGTCTTAACTAGCTGTGCCAGAGCTGTTCCTGTAAAGGCCTCTACTATATTCTTACTTTTGCATGTAAGGGCACTGGGGATATTCCAGTCAACATCAGGCATGTTGAAATCACCCATAACCACAATATCTCCCTTTACTGCCATTAGGGTAATTTCATCCACCATCTTGTTGTCATGTTCCTCAGATTGCCCTGGAGGCCTATAGATCACCCCAATTCTAATGACAGAACCGTCTTTATTTTGCATGCAAATCCAGAGGGTCTCCAGATCTTTACATGTATTTTGAATTAGTATTGTTTTTAGACTTTCTTTAACATAAATGGCTACTCCTCCTCCCCTTCTCTCTCTAAACCAAAACATGTTTTTCCCTCTTTATACTTGAGCTCAACGTTCCTTTCCATGTGCTTGGTACTATCCAATGGTTATCCCCTTGGCATAATCATTAAAAGATTTCTTTTGCAAGATTTAATTCATTGCTCAATGCAAAATCTGGGAAAGGGATTGCATTGTATGGCTTGGTGAGTTGGTAGACATATTGTTAACTCGCAAAGTATCTCTGACCTGCTCTCGATTTGCTATAGGTGAGGGGGATGAGAAAACGAACTCTGCAGCTGTGGCGAGGCATCACGTCAGTCAAAATGAAAGCACATTCCAACAATATCTCTCTCAAGGCCATCTCTGGGGTTACCCACAGTGGCTGGAGGGGAGTTACAACTTATACAAATCTAGAACTTGCAAAACTGCTTCATTGGAGAATGTTAACAATAACATACCTTGGGGGGGGGACAGGGTGAGAGCTAGAACGTAAATTACAAGGGGTCAGAGTTGGCGTCACTTGGAACATACCAACATGAAGCTCCTAATAAATACTGGATTTCTTTTGAAGTTTGGTTCAAGGCTCATGCTTTAATTAGGGCATCAGTTTAATTAGGGCATCAGTATACTAAATGAAAAAATGAATGGACCAAATCTTCCCTAAATTAATGGGCTTACATCCTCACTAGAAGCGAAAGGATTTGGAAAAGCATAAGCAGTGACTTCTAACATCAGATCCGGTAATGATCTTGCCATAGTTATTTAAGAGAATGGCGGGACTTCTGCCATTCTCCAAGCTGCATGGAATGTGGTGAAGCTAGACCAAGGGAAATTTATTGAGGGGTGGTTCAGGGTTGTGTTTGACCTCAGGGAGTGGGATGGCCGTGGTCACGGTGGGTGTGGCCAACTCAATGTCACTTGTGCTGGGGCACCTGTGGTCACCCAAGCACTCTGCAAGTGTAAAGCTCCTTTTTCTGCTCTGATGGCTTCCTGCATCGCTCTGCTAGCAGAAACAGAGTTCAGGCCACCTGCAGCCCTCCCAAGCTCCAATTTCTTTGGCAGAGGCACTGCGGGCTGATCCTTTGGTGTTTCCATGGCAGCTCCATGCACCAGATCTAAGCACCCTACGGGCCTTGAGTTTGACAACTATGGCCTAGACCCAGGGTAGGCAAAGTTGGCTCTTCTGTGACTTGTGGACTTCAACTCCCCAAATTCCTGAGCTAATCATGCCAGCTCAGGAATTCTGGGAGTTGAAGTCCACATGTCACAGAAGAGCCAACTTTGCCTACCCCGGGTCTAGACTATAAGGATGTTTTTAAGTGAAGAATGTTGATGGTGCTCAACATTATATTCCTTAGTCTGGATGTGACTACCAAAACACTTAGAGATGCTCCCAGAATCCTTAAAAAAGGTGTAACATTCAATGTGAGATTTGATTATACTTTTTAATGTCATAGAAGAGAAATATATCAAATATATACGAAAAGCTTTCATTTTTGCTTGGATTCTGCCTACTCTTTAGACTGAGGCCATAGCACGCTACTGAAAAACTGGGTCTACCCTCAACCAAAGCCATGGATGTAAGAAAAGCAGATTTTCACCAATTTTCATCCCTCTGCTTGGGCCAAAGACATGGATTCTTTACAGGGTGTCCAGCAAACCTAGAAAACAGGGAAATCAGAGAATTATCAGGGAAATCGGCAGTTTGGGAAATATCAGGAAATTGTCAGTGAATTCATGAAAAAAACAAACTGTATTAAAATGTTTAAAAGTCAGGAAAAAATCATATAAAATCATAAAATCATTTAAAAACCGTATCGCACTGCCTAGCAGAGTCAGCTTCTCCAGCTACCGATATTTCTCCATGGCTTAGCCGTTTGGTATGACATCATCTATGACCACGTCTTAACTACCTTGCAAGTTACAGAGAAATGTCAGGGAATATCAAAATGCTTTCCCCCTGGACACCCTGCTTTAGTACCTATCCTTACAATTAGCCTTCATGAGCCAATGCAGAAATGTTGGTAGCATCAGAGGCAATATAGGCCTCAGACCTCTACCTCAGGCCTCAGGCCTCTACCTCAAGCCTCAGGCCTCAGGCCTCTACCCTAGGCCTCTACCTCAAGCCTCAGGCCTCAGGCCTCTACCTCAGGTGTCAGGCCTCTACCTCAAGCCTCAGGCCTCTACCTCAGGCCTCAGGCCTCTACCTCAAGCCTCAGGTCTCAGGCCTCTACCTCAGGCCTTGGGCCTCTTTCTCAAATCTGCTCTTCCACAACCAAGGATCTGCAAGAGGAGGAAGAGAGATATGTGTGGAGTGATAAAAATGTGTCACACAGATAAAGGAGCCACGGTTACGTAGGTTTCTAGCTTCTTTCCCAACCCTTTTAATACATTTCTGGCCTAAAACTTTGCTCCGGTAAAGATGATAGAATAGTTTTGTTAAGCCAAATGGAGTTCTATCAATTCTGCCCAAATGATCTCTATTTGAAGGGGGGAAAGTGGCCTGGAATGTTTGCATATGCTTCCACAAACCCATTTGCTGTTTAGGTGTCAGAAATAAATTTTACCACTGGAGTCGGCAGCATCTGATTAGTGAATTATTCAGTTTGGATATTATATGCTGTGTGACCTCATTAGTAACCCTGAGGTGAGTGGGATGCATTAGACTAACCACGGCATTGCCATTGAGGAGAAGGATGGGGCATTAAAATGGATTAAAGTGCTTTACCAAGAAATGCAATACAACCCATAAAAATATTTTAAAAAGCACATTGTTAAAGCTGGAAATAAACAAGCCAGCATAAAGCAGAGCTGGCGGGGAACAACAGGGCAGAGGTACTCAGGCAACAATTCACAAGCAAGGAGGCTTCTTGGCTAAAATCTAACTTTTTTTTTTTTAGCACTGCAATGCCAAACATCTAAATGGAACTCGCTACCCATTTTGGCTAGATATTGGTTTAAATCATTTAGTCTAGCTTTTCAAAGTTTTTATGAAATAATGGGCAACTAAGGTGCCTTTGGAATTTTATGCCTCGCGTGTGAAAAAGGAAAAATGTTCCATCTAGAAATTTTTAATAGCTGCATCATCCGAGGTACATAGCCTATACCAGTGATGGCAACCCCCCCCTTTTTTTGTTCGGGTGCCAAAAGGATCCGTGTGCATGCAATAGCGTGTACACGCATGCCTACACCCATAGTGCTGTGCCCGCATGCACGCCTGGTGCTGCTCCCCCACACATAGATACAGGACTCACTGAAACCTCTGGACTTTCGGTAGGTCTGTTGGGCTGTTTTTTACCCTCTCCAGGCTTCAAGAGGCAGGAAGCAGGAATGAGTTTAGTAAGAATGCTAGAAATTGACTGAAGCACGGTGGCATAGTTATGAAAAACAGCAAATAGCCAAGAGAAATCTAGGTAGCTATAGCACTTTAAATGCAAATGAAGGCGAAGAACAATATCTAAAATCCAGATGATAGCGTTTGGAAAGGAGGTAGCACAGGATGAATGACATATACCGGAATAAATTGGATAAATAATTAGAAAAAATTGATTAATTTGACTAAGAATTTGGCATTTGATATTATATTGTATTATATTTTAATTTGAGGTATGTTTTCTGTCGGGCTCTCTGGTAGAATCCTCCCAAAAATTCACAGGTACAAATTTCAGACACACATATGTTTGAAAATTCAAAACAATGTTCTTTATAATGAAAATTCACTTAAACTAAACCCTCTTTTGGTATAGCAAAGAGCACTAGTCTCCAAACAAACTGGTAATTTATACAAGTCCCTTATCAGTCCTGTGATACTTAGCTTGCAGCTGTGAGGCAATTCAAAGTCCTTCTTTCACAAAGTGAAACACACTTTGCCCTGGTTTAGTTTCAAAGCAGGGAAAAATCAGCACACAAAAAGGCAAAGTCAGTAACACAGTCACGAAACACAATGATCAGATAATCCTCCACAATGGTCAAACCCACAGGCTGCTATTTATAGCAGCCTCACTAATTACCACAGCCCCACCCAACCACAGGTGGCCTCATTTTCTTTGATAATAATCTCTCAGTTGTTGTTGCCTATGCATCGCTCTCCGCATGCGTGGCTGTATCATTAACTCTTGTTCTGAATCCAAGGAGGAGCTAGATAATTGATCTCCTTCTGAGCTGTCTGCCACACTCTCCTCCTCCCTGTCACTCATGTCTTCTTGGTCAGAGGAGCCTTCATCATCAGATTCCACCGGGGGCAAAACAGGCCTGCAGCATGTGGATGTCTCCCCCACACCCACAGTCCTTGGGGCAGGAGCTGGGCCAGAGCTAACCACAACAGTATGTAAATTGGAATCTTTGTAAGGTGTGAAAAACAATAAAACATTTATAAACCCCCCCTCCCCCAAAAAAGAAGCTTTCCTGAAGCCTGGGGAGTGTGAAAAATGACCCAACGAACCTATTGGAAGTTAATTTCTGAACTTCCAGTAGGCACGTTCTGCCCTTTTTAACCAACCACAGGTGCTGGAGGCTTTCCTAAAGCCTGTGGTGTGTGTGTATCTCTGTGTGTGTGAAAATGGCCTCCACCCCACCCTCCAGAAGGCTGAAAATCAGCTGGCCAGCACATACATGCATGCTGGAGCTGACATAAAGCAATGCCTTCCATACCCTCAGATATGGCTTTGCGTGCCACCTATGGCAAGTGTGCCATTGGTTTGCCATCATGGCCTATACTGTACATCTGCTATAATTAACAATTCAACTTCACATCCAGTTGAAGAATTGTGACTTCTACACTCCTGACCCACAATTGGCAATAGGCAGAGTGACAGAATGTGTATACAGCCATTCTGCAGTTTTCCCCATAATGTTCTAATATAATGTGATAGAGGAAAAAGAGCAGAGCAAAAGCACAGAAAAAGAGTAACAAAGGGCAAATTGAAGCAAATGAACCTATTTCTAAATGAATTATTAGTATCGGGTACACATAAATATAATTTTGAGGCTTTGAGCTATCTGGATTGATTGCAGTTGCTAGTTGAGCCTCCATGAAGCTGTCTGCTTTCTTAAAAAGTCACATAAGTCAGTGTCTGTAATACTTCATTACTGAGCAATGAATCCCAATTATGCCCTATGTGAATATCATTTATCTGATTTAAAAATAAATCTTTCCCAAATGTCTCCTTCAAAATTAGACAGATCAGCCCCGTCAAATCGGAAGATTCAAAGAATGAGAAACAAACAAACATTGTGCAAAGGCCGGATGGAGTTGAGTGTTCAGTAAAGGAAGGAAGAGAGACACAATATAGAATTTTGGATGGTGATGATGATGATAAGAACAATGACAATGATTTTACATCTCCCCCTTTTTTGCTTTTAAAATTCATTAATATTTCCTTCCCACTGGATCCAGAGGCATGGAAATTATATCATTCCAAGCAATTCTACCCTCTGTACTCTTGTGCAGAAAATACTTTGAAATTGGCAGTGTTGGGTTCTGTGAATTCACACAAACCAGATTTTACCCACAAAATACCCCTGGATCCTTCTCACTTTTGTTTTCTACCAATGATGAAGCTCTAGTTTTAGACAGATAAAATCCAGGAAGGTCCCAAAGAATTTCTCCTTCCAATGATGGAGCCAATTTTCTGCTATTTCAAGAGATCTGTTCCATGTCTGTGCCCTTGATGTCCCCTAAGAAACAATTGTCTGGTTTGGTGCTGCAACCCAACAGGACCGACACAGACTTCAGAGGATAATCAGAATTGCAGAAAAAACAATTGCTGCCAATCTGCCTTCCATTGAGGACCTGTATACTGCACAAGTCAAAAAGAGGGCGGGTAAAATATTTACTGACCCCTCGCATCCTGGACACAAATTGTTTCAACTCCTACCCTCAAAACGTCGCTACAGAGTACTGCACACCAAGACAACTAGACACAAGAACAGTTTTTTCCCGAACGCCATCACTCTACTAAACAAATAATTCCCTCAAAACTGTCAGACTTTCTACTAAATCTGCACTTCTATTCTACTAGTTTTTCTCATCATTCCTATCACCCATTTCCTCCCATGTTGACTGTATGACTGTAACTTGTTGCGTATATCCTAAGATTTTTATTAATATTGCTTCTTCATTGCTTATTTGACCCCTATGACAATCATTAAGTGTTGTATCACATGATTCTTGACAAATGTATATTTTATTTTATGTACGTTGAGAGCATATGCACCAAGACAAATTTCTTGTGTGTCCAATCACACTTGGCCAATAAAAATTCTATTCTATTCTATTCTATTATTAGTCCAAGTATTTCAAACTCTGCTGGCATTTTTTTTTTTTAAAATAGTCATTATTGAGTTTTCTAGTTAAAAACAACATATAAACAAGACATACAATATACACAAAATACAAACAACATAGTAAAAGCTAATCACTTTTGCAGCTATTTCATTTCCAAATAAATTTACACTTCACAATATTATTATTTTAACTTAAACATACTATTATTTATCCAGTTCTATATTCAATGGGTTGAGTCTCCTATATAATGAATATATGTTTTTTTCCATTTTAATTATATGTACCTCTAATTGTTTACATAGGACATGAGAATAAGAACATTTACAGTTTCTTTACAGTTCATCTTTTATAACCAAATTTGAAGAGTTTTTATTGTGATTTAACCACATATCAAGCGTCATAGAATTCTGTCTCTTCCTTTTCATATACTATCTCCTTTGTTAATTTATACTTCTCAAAGCATTCCAAGATTTTTCTAATGACCACTGAGGATATGGGGACAGTATCATTTTTCCAGTTCTGGGTGTAACCAATCCTAGCAGCAGTAGTTATATGAAGTATTAAGTAACGGTCCTCTTTTTTAAATTTTTCTCTAAAGAAAACCAACAAACTGGCTTCAATTCAGTTGCCTGTTGTATGATTTGTTCCAACCAATTTTATTTTATTCCAAAATGTTTTGATTTTAGGGCATGTCCACCAAAGATGGTAATAAGTCCATAGCTCTTTCTTGCACTTTCAGCATTTCAATGACATCATTGGGAACATCTTTGCCAATCTTGCCGGAGGGAGGTGCCTGCTGCTGGCATTTTTTTTAATCACCTCCCCACCTCCCCAGTCCTTCTCCATCTATCCATCTTCTTTAGATGCACTTTGAAAACCTATTATCTTTAAAAAAAAATACTTTGCAGACACTCAACATTGATCTCATCTATATTGCTTCCAGATGAAGAAAGTCAAACTTGAGCATGCCTTCAGAGCAGTTGTTTTCACTTGTCCTTCGTTTTTGCTTTTGGGTTAAGACAACATGGGTTTGGAGGTTTAGAAAGCGTGGATATACCTCAGAAACCGAAGTCTGTGAGATAATGGTCTGAAGCCAATGGATTTTAATGGGGAAGTCTGACATGATAATATTTGTTGGCTCAGCATCCATTGCAGACAAATGGCTGCTAAAAGGCTTTGTGGTTCATTGATGTCCATGTTGTTAACCACACATTCTTCACCCTTTTCTTGAGATGATGCCTCCTGCTTCTGCAGCTGCTCCTCTTTCTTATAATATAGCCAAGCAAAATGTACCAAAGACTATGGCACTCTTAAGCATAAATTCTAGTGTCATGCTAGAAGGTTATCTTTCTGTTTTATGATAAACTGTTTTTTGAAACTTCTTTCAATATAAACAAGAATTTTGGTGAAATTCTCATGTGTGATTGATGCTATGGTATTTATTTACAAAGTGGCCAAGGGTATATTGTACCTCTATTTTACCCAAAGTGGCCAAGGGTATATTGTACCTTTCATTGTACAATTGTCTGTCTTCATGTCTAGAGACACCTTTGTTTTTACACTCCCATTAAATCTACCTAGAGACAACATTGTTTGTTAGGTTTCTTCAGGTAGATAAGTGTTGGCATCCAGATAAATGTCAGACTAATGAATAGGTGTAGAACAGAAAATCACCAGAAGCAACTTTTGCTAGCCTAACTGTTTATCTGAACAAAAATTAAGTGCCCTAAAAAGCTCCTACATTGGAGATAAATATTTTCTCAAGAGTCTGTAAGACAGATTTTAGCCCAGCTTTATAAATTAAACAAAATCAGGACTTATCTGCTTTATTTGTAGACATCTATGGCAGGTAGATCTTTTATCCTGAAAACAAACTAAAAAAAAATCTATTCTGTCTTTAGGAGGACAAAGGAAAAGACTAAGCTATAGTTTATTTTTAAATTTCTAATTCTTAAATCCAGAAAATGGGCTGGCTATAGACTTAATCCATACATTTTGAATAGGTCTTAATATTATTCAAATTGGATTCAACACAATGGACTGTGCATGATAAGATATGCTGTAGTTTAATAAAATGTCTGGTTGAAATTGTAATCTTACACAAAATTTAGAAATAAAGAACACAAAAATCCCTACACATTGACTTGCTGGGATTATGGTTATTCATAATTTTGCTTCTCTCTATATATATATATATATCCACAAACTTGCAATTAAGTAGCATATAAAAATAAATTGCAGTTGGATGAACTCTGAGGAAAAATGTTCCTTTAGTCCCCTGAGAATCAAGGAAACCAAGAAAATGTGGTTTTAGGTCACCTTACTGCCTTGCTGAGATTATTGGAAGTGTTTTCTGCCTATTCTGTCTCCACCTTGCTCATATGAGGGCAAGTAAGCTTGATCTTCACGCAGAAAAATAAGTCTTAAAAGTCAATATCTATAACTTTTCTAAATACCAGTTGAACTAGTTAAGTATCACCATTTTTGTAGCAATAAATTCCACAAGCTATTTTATTTTTTTACAAGCAAGTAATTCACCATAAATCCTTATTATTTTCACTAGGTAATATCTAATATAAGAAATGGAAAAAATATATATCTCCTATTCTGATTCAATGAGGGTTTTATTTTATTTTCTGTCAATGGATTCCTTGGATTTGAGGTGTATAAACTTTAACTACATAGAATTGCCATTTTTTCCACTGAAACCCCAAGTTGTTGTTGTTGTTGTTGTTGTTGTTGTTGTTGTTGTTGTTATTATTATTATTATTATTATTATTATTATTATTATTATTTGTATGCCGCCCCGCAGACTCCGGGCGGCTCAAAAAAGTTATGTTCAAATAAGTGGAATTAGAAAAATGGAGACACAATGATCCACTTGGAGTGTTTGAAATAAATCTTTCAGACTCTTCAAAATTGGTTATATTGGCTGCTGCTGTTGGGAGATGATTTAATAACACCTGGAGGATATTTCATTTCATTTCTGCTTAACTATGCATTTGGACACACCCACCCACTTTATTTTCTGGATCAAAAGGGATAATCTAACTGCAATTGTAGCATGAATGTCATTGAAATTTACAAATAAATTAAAGGACACAACTGAAGTCCTTCTCAAGTCAAATTACCTAGCTGGAACTGTCCAAGGTTCTGAAACAAGATGTTTCTCTTTTAATCTTCTCATAGACCAAACTCCACTAATTTTTGGTCTATTAGCTCAGGTAGAGGCTCTTCTATGACTTGTGGACTTCAACTCCCAGAATTCCTTAGCCAATCATGCTAGCTCAGGAATTCTGGGAGTTGAAGTCCACATGTCATAGAAGAGCCAACTTTGCCTACCCCTGTATTAGCTCATAGTCTGTACAAGACTCTATTACAATGACTAGCAACTGAAACCATTACAGAATTAGCCAAAGATATCATTAATTGATTTTATTTATGTTGTGTCAAATTCAGACACACTAGCTGAATTTGCACAGCAAATTAAATCAGGTCAATTACATGTATACCCCATACACCTCATATTTTGGATATTGTGCAGATCCCAGGCAGTTTGTTTCTTGATGACTCAGTGTATTGTGAACCCCCAAAACAAGTTAATTAAGTAACCAGTTATGCTTGCTGTGTGAATCCAGTACTAAGAACCCACTGCACTTTGTGGCATTGTGATTCTTTGCCTTAAATACTTCTCCGGGCCTTGGAATATATCCAATCTCTGTGCATGGAGATTCTGTAATAATACTTTAATTCAGTAATGAGCTAAATTGACCATAGTTGTTCCTCTGTGTCCTATTTTTCAGATTGTTGCCAATAAGTTCTTATCAAAGAAAAATCTGAGGTGAGACTTGAACATGAGCTGGCATTTAGAGGTGTGAAGAAGAAAAGGTAGGGGAGTAGTATTTTTCTAACTAAACATTTCAGAGGATGATATAGGTCTGAAGAAAGAAAACTAAAAGTGACTCCCTCTCTCTCACACACTATACTATTGCTCCCTCTCTCTCTCTCTATCTCTCTATTCTCTCTCTCTCTCTACACACACAAACACACACACACACTGTATGTATATATTTCATATACCAATGAAGGGGCTTTGATATGAAAACAGCTGCTGAATTCACACAATATCCTTTGTGCACAAAGATTCATTTTAGTGATTCAGTGGTGATTTCAATCATCTCTGAATCTACTTTCCAAATATGATTGTTGGCTTAGATAAAATGTAATTTCATTTGTTGCTTCTGACTGAAGTAATAATACAATGCAGTTGAACATAGTTGCAAGAAGAAATTCAGCCCTAAAGTATGAGATAAAAATTCAAAATCAGACTAAATTTGATAGATTATCTGCATGTTCTTTGTTCCTACGGCCTCATCTATACAATATGCTAACTTAATATTAATTCTGATTGTATTACATAATTTACTGTACTGTATGAATCTAGTTTTAGCTGGAGAGTGCATCATTCAATATATTGTGAAAACCTAGAAAATAGTTACAGAGAGTGCATTGTATGAAATACACTCAAAGAAAGCTTTCTCCCTTCTTTTAAGTTTGTCACCAATCAATGCAATTGGGCTTTAAGTAGAAAATATGCTTTGTATTTCAGACTGTCGTATTTATATTGTTGGTCTATTCCAGTGTAAAAGTGTTATTTGAAAAAAAATGAAGCTATACTTTAGAACTGGCAGACCTTGGGATCAAATTGAACATTACTTTAATTCAAATTCTGATTCCAGAACTCCTATGTTATATCTGTGATGTCAAACCTATGGCACGTATGCCAGAGGTGTCACACAGAGCCCTACCTGCAGGCATGCAAGCCGTCACCCAGCTCAGCACCATGCACAGGAGGCTTGTAGAGCATGGGAGGTCATGTTCACACGCACAGGGGTGCAGAAGCATGGGGGTTTGCATGTGCATGCATGGGAGGAAGGGTGTGTGTGGTGAGGTCATGTGCACGTGCACAGGGGTGCATTGCATTATGGGTGCCGGCATGTGCATGCACACACTTTCGGCACACAACGAGAAAAAGGTTAGCCATCCCTGTTCTAGATCATTGAGTTATAGTTCTATTATGAAGAAACAGAATTAATTGAACATGGTTTATGTCCTGCTAACATCGCCAGTGCATTCCCATGAACTAGGACAGAAGTGTGAGAATTTTCTTGAAATCACAGATCTGGAAAGAACCCTTTAAACCAGCGTTTCCCAATCTTGGCAACTTGAAGTTGTCTGGACTTCAACTCCCAGAATTCCCCAGCCAGCATTTGCTGGCTGGGGAATTCTGGGAGTTGAAGTCCAGATGTCTTCCAGTTACCAGGTTTGCGTTTGCGTTTAAACCATTGACTCCCTTAAACCAGACAGTTGGCTCTCCAGCTTCTGCTTGAATGCATACAGCAAAAAAGAGTTCAATGTGTTATTTGATAATTTGTTCAAATAATGTTTCTTCTGCCATTCAACTGGAATTTATCTTCTGGTAACTTATGACCATTAATACGTGTCCAATAATGTGAGAGAGCTGTGAATAGGTCTTGACCTTCTTTATGGAATTCTTTCAGCTATTTTTTTTTAAAAATGTCATCTTGTCTCCATTTCATCTTCTTTTTCTCAAAGCTAAACATATCAATTTTCTCAATCTCTCTTCCTAGGCCTTCCCAGATTATTCCTTATACCCCATCTTTACTGCTTTTCTCGTTTCTCTGAAGTTTTCTTACAATGTGCTTCCCAGAACTAAATCGGAGACTGACTACTCTGACCACTGCAGCACACAATGGAAATATTAATCATGATAATTCGGAGACTATTTTCCTATTGTGCACTCTGACATTTCATTTGCCCTTTTTAGAAGCCATTTTCCACTAGCGCCCGATACTCAATTTGTGATTAATTTCTATTCCAAGATCCTTTTAGCACATACGATTACCAAGCAAAGCATTTAACATGCTAATTATGTGCAGTTGGTTTCTTTTTCTTAAGCGAAGAACTTTGCTTCCTCTCTATTCAATTTTAAGCTGCTTTCCCCCCCCTAACTCCATATTGAGATCTAGCTTGGTGTAGTAGTTAAATGACTACAAACTGTGATACTATGAATTGTAGTTCCCCCTTCAGCAGTGATGGGCTCCTACGAGTATGGTCAGATACGCAGAACCAGTAGAAAAAAATTGATTTTTTTTTCTTTTTTTCCCTTTTGGGCTCCGGGTATGTTTTTCCTTTCATAGTAAATGAGGTTGACTGTGTATAATTTTAGAAGTGTGTGTGTGTGTGTGTACATACACTTTATATAGTAGATAATGTATATTTTTGTGTTCCTGTGTTTAATATGTATGTACACATATGGCATATATACATAGAATTAAATAGTATATTTTGGATGTTCAGTAATAGTAAGGGAAAATGTATCTCTCTGAGATGTGTATAATTTTAGAAAAGCTGTGCATGCATGTGTTTGTGTATATACACATACAGTTTATATAGTAGATAATGTATATTTTTGTGTGCCTGTGTGTAATATGTACGGTATGGCATATATACAGAGAATTAAATAGTATATTTTGGATGTTCAATAATAGTAAATCTATAGGGAAATTGCATCTCTTTGAGGCGAGGAGAAGCCAGGCACCCTAACTCTAACCCAAACCCTTGATGTGAGTGATGTCAAGTTGGCCACCTTTAAGCCAGTCACATGTCCTTTAAGCCACCCCCAGTCATATGATCGTCAAGCCACTCCCACCTGGTCACATGGTCAGCAAGGCACACCCACAAAATAAGCCACGCCTACAGTGTGGTAGTAAAAATTTTGCAGCCTTTCTGTGCCCTTTAGGCACAAAGCAGCAGAGTAACCTTGGGCCACTTTGTCTCTCTGAGCTCTAGGAAGCAGCTAATGGCGGACCATTTCTGAAACCATGCTAAGAAAACTATAGGGCCTTCTCTTGGCAGTTGCCAGGAGTCAACACTGATTCAGAGCCCAAAAACATATTGAAATTATTTAAATTATTTCTGGCTTCTAAACCAAGGGTGTCAAACTTGCATTGTCACGGCATCACCACGTGGCGTGTCGCAACTTCCCCCCCTTCACTGAACCAGGAATGTGCCGAGGTGGCGCAGTGGGTAGAGTGATCTAGCTGACTGCTAGATCTGCAGGTCAGTGGTTCAAATCTCAACACCGCCTCAAGGTTGACTCAGCCTTCCATCCTTCCGAGGTGGGTAAAATGAGGATCCGGATTGTGGGGGCAATATGCTGGCTCTGTTAAAAAAGTGCTATTGCTAACATGTTGTAAGCCGCCCTAAGGAGAAGGGCGGCATAAAAAAAATTGAATAAATAAATAAATAGGCATGTCCAGCTCATGACACATCCAGCCCATGGACCCTGAGTTTGACGTCCCTGTTCTAAATCATTAACAATTTCACTCCTTATTATCATCAGGGGGGAAAAAAAACCCACTAATAAGTTTTCCTTTTTTCCTCTTAATTCAAGTGGGTTACAGATTTTTTGAGAATGTAAGGCCCACTCTAGACTACTTGATATCTCCTTTCTGTGTGGAGTAAGTATTAATAAGCCCTCTTAAATATGATTTTCAGGAAATTCAACCCTTATTTAACTAGCTTGCTAATCAGAATATCAGATGCTTTACTAAGGTGAAAATATGCACATAATATTTACACTTTCTTGCAAAAAGAAAGTCACCATGATTTCTTTGGATTCAAATTCTTTTAAAGTGCATGGAAGCAGGAATATAGCTTCTAAGACCTGTGGTCAGAATGCAGCATTAAAGCCTGGCAGTATCTGCCCACTGCCAAAAGTTCAATCCTGACTGGCTCAAGGTTAGCTCAGCCTTCCATCCTTCCAAGGTGGGTAAAAAGAGGACCCAAATTATTATTATTATTTTTGGGGGGGAGGGGCAATATGTGGACATTGTAAACCACTTAGAGAGAAAGCACTATGAATTGGTATATAATCTAACTGCTATTGTTATTGCTATTCAAGATATCCCAAGATTGCCCTTTTTTTCACTGAGAACCTGAGAAACCGTTTCTGTTATTGATAGATAGATTGATTTGATTTGATTTGATTTGATTTGTATGCCGCCCCTCTCCAAAGACTCGGAGCGGCTCACAGGATACAATACAAAACAGTGAAATCTAATTAATTAAAAAACTACATAAGCTAAAACCCAGTATATTAAAATCAATCAAACAATTCAATCACAGCCATACATCACATTCTTTCCTTTAGTTGGAACAAATTTAAGGGAGACCTTTTCATGGTATACAATATTCAAGTTTATAGGGAAACATCTTAGGGAAGTGATGGCAAACCTATTTTTGCTCAGGTGCCAAAAGGGCACACGTGTGTGTGATAGCGCACGCATGCATGCCCACACCCATAATGCAATAACCTTCCTTTCCCCTCGAATGCACGCACAAGCCCCCCCCCATGCTGCCCCCCCCCCCCAAAGCCTGGGGAGGGTGAAACACTTTCTGAATTTCCAGTTGGCCCATTGGGGCATTTTCGCCCTCTGGAGGCTTCAAGGGGCTTTCCTGAACACTCCGGAGGGCAAAAAATGGTCTTCTTCAAAGCCAACAATCAACTGGCCAGCATATGCATGCATTCTGGAACTGACATAGGACAACATCTTGTGTGCCCTCCAATATAGTTCCATGTGCCACCTGTAGCACATGTGCCATAGGTTCTCCATCACTGTTTTAGGACATTAGGAACAGTGGTGGGTTCTACTTACCTTCCCCACTGTTGTGAGTGCTCCTTCTCCACCTCAGGTCATGTCAGATTCTGAGGAGGATGAGTCAGGCTCCTCTAGATACCTGGACCAGGGAAGTTGCCAGTTGAGTCAGAGAGTGAAAGTAAGGGAGAAAGTGACCTGAGTGAACCCAAGGAAACACTAGAGGGGGCTGGTATGACAATGGGGGAGTGGTCCCAGTCACAGGATGAGAAAGACATTAGAGTGGAAAGTCAGTGGATAGACCCTCGCTATAGGAGATTATTGAGAAGGCGAGAGGAGTTACATAGTAAAAGGTATTAGTTTACAGCCTGAGCCTCTTAGTGGTGTGATGTTACTTCCAGGCAGTATAAAGGCAAGGGATTTGGGGAAATTGGGTGTGGAGTTTCAACATTGTTCAATGGAAGAGATGTGAGGCTGGGGGGCATGATTGAACAAGACTTAAAACCATGATTTCTGCCTCAATAAAAGGCATTCTCTGTTGGATGATTGTTGCTCGGGATTTTGGTGAGCAAATTCATATGCTTAAACAATGAATGGACTTGATATCTAAGGAATGCTGATTAGGAAAAACTTTGGCGCCTTTCCCAGACATAGTTTACATTTAGTTCCGAAGAGAAAGAAAACTCATTCTTCCTTGCCGTTTAAAATCTGCTTTTCATTATGTGTGCTTTTCTCAAATAAAGAGTTTGATTTTATCATAAAATAAGGGATTTCTGAGTCGGTGGGTTGCTCCGAGGGCCATGCACAGAACACCTACCAGTTCGCATCACTATGGAAGTGCATGTTTTGCGCATTCTCATGTAACTTCCCAGAAATGGCCCTCTGTACATGCGCAGAAGCCTTTGTGCATGCACAGGGATTTTTTTTTGCAATCCACGGTGACCATAGGACCAATTTCGGAGCATGGACTGCTAGTCATTACTGCCGGTTTTGTGAGCGGCATCAAATTTACACTACCGGTTCTAAAGAACCAGCAGCAACCTACCTCTGATTAGGAAGCAAATTCACTCTGATTATGTGGCCTCAATACCACCTCCTTTCTGAAGTAGAACCCTGTAGGTCTAATTCCTTTACTCTCTAAACAAAAACAAAACAAAACACCTAATGCATATACAGCCCAGGAGTTTTGGTGCGAGATTTTAATTCTGTAAAAGCACTGTCAACCCCATCTATCAAAACATTACAGGAAACTCATTTAGAACTATTTAATAATATATACACATCCACCGTGCCTCTCCAGCCATTTGCACGGCTGATTTGTATGGACTTATTTAAAGTCTTCGCTATTCTTCTTCCAGTGTTTAGATTGCTTTCCACTAGCTATCTTTTTGATTACTTGAAGAGAAGCCTCGTTCAGGAGGAAAAGGCAACTTGCAAAAAATGGAGAGTTTGCAGTTGAATATTAAATGCAACTTGCTCTCAATTCATACACGTTCTGATCCGTTGCAGGGTGGTTTGATAACGTTTTTTCCAACCCTGGGCTTCTTCATCACCTTAGATGCTGTTTGCATCTAAGTTGAATAAACATCCCTAAACATATGTTTTGCTTTTAGAAGAGTTGAGAACAATGCATAAATGAAAGATGAGCACAGACATTGCTTCAGACCACTGATAAAACTTTCATTGTTAAAAGAATTGCCAAATTGGTGTTTGTGTGTGTGGAGAGAGGAAGGGGAGGCAGGGGGAGAGAGCTGATGTGCCCGGCAAGATTTCTGGCAGGATTAGGAGAGACATGATAGCAGTGTTCCTATATCTCAGGGGTTGCCACAAAGAAGATTGAATCAAGGTATTTTCTGAAGCATTTGAGAGCAAGACAACAAGCAGTGGGTGAAAACTATTCAAGGAGAGAAGCAACCTAGAACAAAGAAGAGATTTCTTGGCAGTTGGAATAATTAATCAGTGGAGCAAATTGCCTCCAGAAGTTGTGAATGTTCCAATACTGGCAGCTTTTATGCAGAGATTGGACAATGACAGTATTTGTCTGAAATGGTGTAGGGTTTCCTGCCTAAACAGAGGGTTGGACTAGAAGACCTCCAAAGTCCCAACTTTGTTATTCTGTTCTATTCTATTGTATCTTGAACAATAGCACAGACATTGTAAGTACGTTGTTACAGGTGGTGCTGGTTTTCAAATGTGAAAAAAAACCTGTAAGAAACTTGTGTTTCTTACATATCTCTCCTATAAGTGTTGAATTATACTGATAATGTCAATTCAGCAACATCTTCACTTCTTGGTCAACTTCAGCTCTTCAGCCATCAGAGGTACACTGATAGACGAGACTATTTGTAGCTGAGGATTGACTCCACTAATGTACACTGAACTTAACCTTAGCTGAGGTCAGCCTCCTGGCATGCAATTTCATGAGTCTCACGTATGTGGAGATATGATCAAGTAATGATTATCCAAGACAAAAATTTATCTGAGAGAAACTAAAAGCTTTAGGTTTGGAAGCTAAACACACCTGAAAGGAAACGGTTCCTTCTAGAACTGCATGTGAAATAGATATTTTGCATTGAGCTCTCAGAACTATATTATTATCAAAGTCCCATCTTCGACTCCTCTTTCCACACGTTGTTCAGTCAATTACAGTGTTCAGATCTTGTACTGCCTTGGTTCAGTACCTACAACAAGCCCAACTGGGTATCAGAGATAATAGAATTATTTAAACCTATTTGTGGAGAAAATAGGCATTACTTGAATTATAGGTTGCCAGTTCTGAAATACTTGGGAGGTGTTGACATTGGAAGGTGGGAATGAATGAACGTTTATTTGCTATTCGTTGTTTTTCATATTCTGTGCATGTAAAAACAATGAAATGCAATTGTTCTAAAATAATAAATGCAAAGCCATGTCCAATTTTTATTTCTGTTCTCTCCCTTAGCTCCTTGTTCTTTTCTTCTTTCTCCTCAAAAAGTAAAACTTAAAAGTAGCCAACACTTTTTCTGAAAAAGCTATGTGTTTCTTTGGTGTGTGTATGTTTTTTGTGTGTGAATTGCCATTCATTCCCTCCATAATTACTGAGAGAGGGAGAGGACTACTGGTACATTATACCCTTTAGAGAAGATTGTTCCCTATATAAAGATTGTTTCTACTTATTCTGTCCCAGTGACAAGCCCCTACACACTGATTTTACAAGATTTAAGCATGTAATTCTAATATTTTAAGAGCAGGGAGGTTTGGATTCAGAAATCAAGCAACAAAGCAATAAATAAGTCTGTTTGGTGCCAGCTGCTAATTAGAGTCCAAAACAGAAACCAAAACTCACAGATATTTTTCTTTGATCACACAATTTTCATTAAGTGACTCACTCTAAGTTGGCAGGAAGCCTGGAGATAATGAGCCCAACTTCCCAGTTTGTAATTCATCATTGAAATAATAATATCCCAAGAGAGAAATCCAAGCGGACGTCTGGAACATAATGAAAGGTGACTTTTGCACTGAAGTGTCATGTGGACCACCCTTAAATGTCCTAAGGACCAATTGTTCTACAGATCTATTCACGCAGAGACTTCCTCTTGCTTAGCAACTCATGCCTTCTGGCAACTCTGCATACCCTAGCATCAAGAGGAGGCTCCCCCTCTTCTCCCGAGTTACTCATGTGCACCTCAGGAGGTGCAGAAGGCCCTGGTTTGCTCCCAGCCTCTGACACCATATCCTCTCCAACCTCCTCGCTATCAGATTTGGGTGCCAGGTACACGGGCCTAGGGTACCAGGCCACAATGATCTCTTGATCCTCGGGATCAGTGACAAGCTATGTGGGATGCAGATGGGCCACAACACTACTTAAGCTATAATAGGTAAACATCACATCTGCAGCATTTTTAAGTGTGCCACTATATGTACTGTATACTCAAATCTTTTTTGCATCTGCAAAAGGATGGGCAATATTTTATTACAGTACATCATCTGGAAAGGAAGATTTTTAAGCCTATCAAATGCACCATGAGACATTTCAGTGGCAGTATTTCTCTGAATCCCAGTTTTTATTATCTATCATTTACAGGGGTGGGGATGTACGGAAGAACTGTCTCTACCATTAAGTAGAGTCAGAGATCACCCTGCCTTAGATGTACCCGCTGGAAGGATAATATTTATTTGAAATATACAACCTTATGCATATCTGGGTGCCAAGTGATTTAAGGTTTTAAAGATCAAAAATGGAACTTTGCATTGCATCCAGAAGCTTATAGGTAAACAAGCAGACCTCTCAATATTATGTGTAATTTGTGAATACGGACGATGACTTAATCAATCATGCTGAGCCATGGTGGCGCAGTGGTTAGAATGCAGTATTGCAGGCTAACTCTACCCACTGCCAGCAGTTCGATCCTGACTGGCTCAAGATTGACTCAACCTTCCATCCTTCTGAGGTTGGCAAAATGAGGACCCAGATTGTTGGCGGCAATAGGTTGACTCTGTAAACCGCTTAGAGAGTGGTATATCAATCTAACGCACTATGAAGCTGTATATCAGTCTAACTTCCATTGGTATCAGCACATTCACTTGAGAGTAATAACAACGATTGAAACTGAAGTAGTCATTGACAGGTAGGTCATTGTAGCCGATAATTCTATGTACTATGCCTAGGTCAGAGTGTAGGTGGCGTAGTTCTAGGTTTTCCAAGCCCAAAATTTCAAGCCTAGGGGCATAGGAAATTCTATTGTGAGCTGAGGAGTGGAGTACTCTTTTCGTGAAATACCTCTGAACCCACTCAATCATGTTAATGTCCAATATGGAGTGTGGATTCCAGGCAAATGAGCTGTATTCAAGAATTGGTCTGGCAAAGATTTTGTATGCCCTGGTTAGCAGTGCAATGTTACCGGAGAAGAAGCTTTTGAAAAATTAGGTTAACAATGCTTAATGCCTTTTAGGCAATGATGTTACTGTGAGCTCTGGGGCTTAAATCACTTGAGATGAGTACTCCTAGGTCCTTGACAGAGTGAGGGTCATCTATGAGGTGGTATCTGCCCACCTTGTATTTGTTGTTCTAATTTTTTCCCCAATGTCTTCTATTTTGAGTTGGTGATTCCTCTTCTTGTCCTTCCTAACCTCTGTAACCACTTTCTCCTAGAAAATGTCAGAGAGAAGATAGGGAAATTCCCTAGTCAAGCCTCTAGCAATTCTGCCCACGTCTTTTGAAAGCCAAGGATCACACACCCATCTCTTTCTATGCCCCAAGTTCATGAATATAATAACAATTTCCCTGATATAAAGAAAGCCACAAAAGAGGCACACAAAGCATGTGCAGGAACAAGGTTGTTTCACACACCTGGGTGAAAAGACAGAGACAAATTCAATGTGACTTGAAATGTGTCCTTTGCCATTTATGACAGCAGATGGCACTACTTTCATTTTAAGCTTGCTTGGATACTGAATCACAGATTGCTGAATTAAATTCGGCAGGTCCAAAAGAGATGTGACAGGACTTTCACAGTTAGACTGTTCGACTTTTTAAAATTTCAAAGCTGTTGCAAACACTTTGACTATAATTAGAGCAGTGGTGCCCTGGGGAAGGGATGTTCCCCTCCCTGCCATTCTACCAACCTAAATTATCCACTCGAAACCTCCTGCTCAAATAATTGGATTCTCTAGGCATTAAAACACACACACGCACACACACACCAAAACCTTTAAAACTGTCTCAAGGGAGGGAGCTTCAATTTTCATTGAAGAAGGGCACTAAAATTGAAGTTAGTTTTCTTTTCCTTTGTGTCAATATATTGATTTAAAATTCCCCACTTAAACTGCTATCATAACTACACTAAGAAAAACAAAAACAAAGATACAAGCCTATGAGTAGTATTTACATTTTACATCCCATAATGCATATCAGTTTTGGTGGCACAATAAAGATCATTAATACTCCTTTCTCCATATACCCAAAACTCGATTCAAAATTGAGGTCCTTATTTGTGTTCTAGCGATTTGAAAATAATACTAAAATTGCACCAGCAATTAAAAGATATAAGGGGATATGCTAAGAGTCTATTAAATATACTGCTCAAAAAAATAAAGGAAACACTCAAATAACACATCTTAGATCTGAATGAATGAACTATTCTCATGGAATACTTTGTTCTGTACAAAGTTAAATGTGTACAACAGCATGTGAAATTGATTGTCAATCAGTGTTGCTTCCTAAATGGACAGTTTGATTTCAGAGAAGTTTGATTTACTTGGAGTTATATTGTGTTATTTAAGTGTTCCCTTTATTTTTTTGAGCAGTGTATAAGGTGAATAATGATAAGAATCACTCAGGAATAGGTAAAGAAGGAGAAGAGGGAAGTAGGAAGGGAGAGAGAAGAAAACAGTTAGAAAGAGGAGAGGGAGATAGAAGGAGGGGGGTGTAAAGAAATAAGGAAAGAACAGACTGATAAATAGCAGTATAAATAGGTGCAAAAATAGGACATTGATTTATGATAGATCGGATAGAAATGTATAATTATGCATGTTTTGATATTACTTATATGCATGGATGCACCTATGGAAATTGTGGAGAAAAAGTAAAAAAACTTTTAAAAAGAAAATAAACTAATACTAACATTGAGAGATCTCATCAGGTTTGCATGGGTACCATTGATGTTGTAAACAGAAGGGAAATGTAAAAAAAAATACAAATAAAAATGAATCACTCTAAAACCCAGCAAGGGTTGTAGGCATTCAGCAGCACAAAATTTGGACTTGGGATAAGGGCATTAAAAATGATGCGTATGCATCAGGTTTTTTAAAAATGGAAATCCTCTATGTTGCCTCATTTTACTGCCCTCACTGATTGTGTCAAATATATCAAAGTATTCTGAACTTGCTTGAAATGCACAATAGCAGAATGACGGAATAGGAAGGGACTTTGGAGGTCTTCTAATCCAGAGGTCCCCAACCTTTTTTGCACCAGGGACCGGCTTTAAGCTAGACCAGTTTTCCATGGCCCGGTGGGGGGGGGGGGAGCTAGCTGTCAGCGGCACCGTAAAAGGGGCGATCAAGAGAGGAATGGGTGAATGAATGGACAGAGGGTGGGAAGGAAGGAAGGAAAGAGGGAAGGGACAGGAACAGAAGAAGGGTGCAAAGAAGCAAGGAAAGGTGTGAAAGGGGAGAGTAAGAGAGGAAGAAGTGAAAGAAGGGAATGAGGGAGGAAAGAAGGGAGGAAGGAAAAGGAAAGCAAGAAATGGAGGGAGGAAAGGAAGGAAGGAAGGAAGGAAGGAAAGAAAGAAAGAAAGAAAGAAAGAAAGGGGGAAGGGACAGGAACAGAGGAAGGAAGCAAGGAAACTTATGAAAGGGGAGAGTAAGAGAGGAAGGACTGAAGGGAGAGAGGGAGGGAAGAAGGTAGGAAGGAGAAAGAAAAGAAGAAATAGAGGAAGGGAAGGTAAAAGAGAGAAAGAAAAAGTGCAAGAAAGAAAGAAAGAAAGAGAAAGAAAGAAAGAAAGAAAGAAAGGCAACTTCAAAGAAAGGCTCACTGAGCATCTCTCACTCTCTCTCTCTTTCTATCCCTCTTTCTTTCTTTCTCTTCCTTTCTCTCTCTCCTCTTCCTTTATCTCCTCTCTCTCTCTCCCTCTCTCTTTCTCTCCCCCCTCTCTCCCCTTTCCCTCTCTCTTTCTCTCTCTCCCTCTCTTGCTATCTCTCCCCCCTTTCCCTCTCTCTTTCTCTCTCTCCCTCTCTTGCTATCTCTCCCCCCTCTCCCTCTCTCTTTCTCCCTCCCCCTCTCTTTCTCTCTCTCTCCCCCTCTTTCTCTCTCTTCTTCTCACTTTCTCTCTCTTGTTTTCTTTCTGTCTCTTTTGCTTTCTCTCTCTCTCACTCTTTCTCTCTTGTTTTCTTTCTCACGCTCTTTCTCTCTCTTGTTCTCTCTCTCTTGCTATCTCTTTCTCTCCCCCCTTTCTCTCACTCTCTCTTTCTCACTTTCTCTCTATCTTGCTGTCTGTTGCTCTCACTCACTCTCGTTCTCTCTCCGTTCTTCTCAGCGGTGACGCGCGCACGCCCTGCCTGTCTCACCTTTGCCGAGAGCACTTTCGTCCTGGGCTCTCAGCAAGGGGGTTGCAGGAGAGACGGGGCAGGCGTTCTCTCAGCGGAGGCCGGCGAAGGTGATATTCAATGTCGGGGGCGCACGGGCGGTTGCGCGCGCTCCCTATCTCCCTGCTAGCCCACTCGGAATATTCAAAATAAGAAAAGCCTTTGCCGGCGAAGGTTTTTCTTATTTTGAATATTCCGAGTGGGCTAGCAGGGAGATAGGGAGCATGCGCAACCGCCCGAGCGCCCCTGACATTGAATATCACCTTCGCCGGCCCCGCCTCTCCTGCAACCCCCTTGCTGAGAGCCCAGGACGAAAGTGCTCTCAGCAAAGGTGAGGCGGGCAGGGCGTGCGTTCCGGGTGCGGGAGGAGCTGCGGTGAAAGGCAGGAGGTGGCGGAGGAGCAGAGGGGGCAGATCGGGCGGGCGGTGAGCAGCGTGGAAAGGCCGAGGGGGCCCTGGCGCCGCGGACTGGCTGAAAAACCCCAACGGCCCGGTCCTGGTCCGCGGACCGGTGGTTGGGGACCTCTGTTCTAATCCAATCCACTGCTCAGGTAGGAGACCCTATACCATATATACACTATATATATGTATCACATGTTTTTTGCTGAATTTTTTTAAAATTAAGGGAGACTAGGATGGCACCATTTCGGCCTTGTTCTGGCCTCATGAGCTAGCCACACCCTTACTGGGATTTGATCTGGCAGCTTCTGCCTTGTAAGGCAGAGGATTAACAGCTGAGCCACCAGACCTGATCCCTTTAGCTCTGTACCAGGGAGGGGCTTTATGTTGTTGTTGTTGTTGTTTTGGCCTAGAGGCAAAAAGGAGCTGTGACGTTCCTTCAGTATACCAGAGTGATCCGACATAAAAAACACACACATATATATATACATATATACATACATACATATATACATACATACATACATACATACATACATACATATATGTATGTATGTCACATGTTTTTTTGCTGAATTTGAAAATTAAGGGAGACTAGGATAGATCTATTTCGGCCTTATTTTGGCCTCATCAGCTAGCCATACCCACTGGGACTTGAACCTGCAACCTTTGCCTTGTAAGGTAGAGAATTATCCTCTAGGCTACAGTATCCAATCCTTTCAGCTCATATATATGTTTTTTATGTCAGTGGCTCAGCTGTTAATTTTCTGCCTTACGAGGCAGAAGCTGCTGGATCAAATCCCAGTAAGGGTGTGGCTAGCTGATGAGGCCAGAACAAGGCCGAAATGGTGCCATCCTAGTCTCCCTTAATTTTAAAAATTTCAGCAAAAAACATGTGAGATATATATATATATTCATTCATTCATTCATTCATTCATTCATTCATTCATTCATTCATTTGTAGACTCCAATCTCTTATACAATCTCTTCTTGAAAACTTCCAGTGATGGAGCACTCACAACTTCTGGAGGCAAGCCATTTCACTGACTGATTCTCATTCTCAGAAAATTTCTCCTTAGTTCTAGGTTGGATCGCTCACTGATACGTTTGCATTAGTTCCTACTTGTCCTGCCCGCAGGTGCTTTGGAGAATAGCAACCACTCCCTCTTCTGTGACTTTGCTCTGTTCTTAGTGAGGTACTAATACCACTCTATAAAGCCATAGTAAGACGACATCTTGAATACTGCATCCAATTTCGGTCACCACACTATAAAAAAAGATGTCGAGACTCTAATTCAGAGAAGAGTGACAAAGATGATTAGTGGATTGGAGGCTGAAGAATGAAGAATGGTTGCAGGAACTGGGCATGGCTAGTCTAGTGAAGAGAAGGACCAGGGGAGACATGATAGCAGTGTTCCAATAATTGAGGGGTTGCGACAGAGTGGAGGGGTCAAGATATTTTCCAAAACACCCAAAGGCCAGACAAGGAATAATGGATGGGAATTGATTAAGGAGAGATTCAACCTGGGAATATGGAGATATTTTCTGCGAATGAAACCAATCAACCAATGGAACAGAAGTTGCCTTTGGAAGTTGTGGGAGCTTCATCAATGGAAGCTTTCAAGAAGAGACTGGACTGCCATCTGTCAGAAATGGTGTAGAGTTGGCGTGGTGGTGGACAAGATGGCCTACAAAGTCCTTTTCAACTCTGTCAATCTGTTAATCTTCTCTTTCTCTGAAAATCTTTTCCATAAAGTATTTATCCTAAGATAAAATACAGAAAATAGTATAAGGGCAGACTAGATGGACCATGAGGTCTTTTTCTGCCGTCAGACTTCTATGTTTCTATGTTTCTATGTTTCTATATAGTGAAGTGTAAGTTACAAAAGATAGAGGAGCAAATGTAGGACCGTGTGGGAAGTTGTATGGTGTTGGTAGGATTGCATTGCCCTGACTCCATACTTAAGGTTACCACCCAGAAATCTCTGTGAATGATTTTTGAATTAATCACCACATCTCAACTCAACGTCTTGTTGCAAAGTGTTTTATTTTCTTTTTGCTGAAGATAGAGTTATCAGTTCCAGGAGGAAACTAACAAATAGCCTAAATTGGACAATTATGTGCAAAATTACATGCAATAAATGATGGATCCCTGGTGTCTTTCCCGTTTTAAGTAGAAATGTCTTAGTGATGCATTTTTTCCCTTTCTCATCTGGTTAAACATGATTCTGGGAGGTTTTATGACAGTGAGAAAATATTTCTGACAGTGAGGACAATCAACCCATGGAACAGAAGTTGCCTTCAGAAGTTGTGGGAGTTTCATCGCTGGAAACGTTCAAGGCCATCTGTCTGAAAAGGTGTAGGGTCTCTAGTTGGGCAGGGGGGTTGGACTATATGGCCTACAAGGTCCCTTCCAGCTCTCTGTGAATCTGTCTGATGAGCCCATTGCAAGAGGTAGAAGTGCGACCAGCCATCTTTGTGTTTAGGAGTGTGACGGGATGTGAAGGGCTGCAGAAAAAATTATTACCACACTGTGGGCATGGCTTATTTTGTGGTTGTGGCTTGCCAGGCATGTGACCAGGTAGGAGTGGCTTGACAGGTAGGGGTGGCTTAAAGGTTATGTGACTAGCTTAAAGGTGGCTCTCTACATGGGGCTACCTTTGAAAAGTGTTTGGAAACTTCAGATCGTGCAGAATGCAGCTGCGAGAGCAATCATGGGCTTCCCTAAGTATGCCCATGTTAGACCAACACTCCATAGTCTGCATTGGTTGCCGATCAGTTTCTGGTCACAATTCAAAGTGTTGGTTATGACCTATAAAGTCCTTCATGGCATCAGACCAGAATATCTCCGGGACCGCCTTCTGCTGCACAAATCCCAGTGACCGGTTAGGTCCCACAGAGTTGGCCTTCTCCGGGTCCCATCAACTAAACAATGTCATTTGGCAGGACCCAAGGGAAGAGCCTTCTCTGGAACCAGCTCCCCCCAGAGATTAGAACTGCCCCCACCCTCCTTGTCTTTTGTAAACTTCTGAAAACCCACCTCTGCCATCAGGCATGGGGGAACTGAGACATCTTCCCCGGGCCTGTACAGTTTATACATGGTATGTTTGTGTGTATGTTTGCTTTTAATAATGGGTTTTTTAGTGTTTTTAAATTATTAGATTTGTTTTTACATTGTCTTTATTATTGCTGTGAGCCGCCCCGAGTCTATGGAGAGGGGCGGCATACAAATATAATGAATGAATGAATGAATGAATGAATGAATGAATGAATGAACGAACGAACGAACGAACGAACGAACGAACGAACGAACAAACAAACAAACAAACAAACAAATAAACAAATAAATAAACAAACTTGACGTCACTCATGTCAAAGGTTTGAGTTAGGGTTAGAGTCCCAGGCCTCTCCTCACCTCAAAGAGACACAATTTCCCTATCGATTTACTATTACTGAACACCCAAAATATATTATTTAATTCTATGTATACATGCCATATGTGTGCATACATATAATACAAGATCTTCTCCAGGTTAATGCATTTCAGTTCCATCTGATGCAAAATTGTTTTTGCAGACCTCATAGCTGAAAATCCTGCTTCCCTTTTAGAGAGTTTTGCTCCTTCCCCATTGCCAATTTTTTCCATCTCCACCCCGACCCCCCCCCCCCACTTTTTTTGCCTTTCGATCATTTTGGGAAAACGTAAAACACGTCCAACCCTTTTATGCTGCTCTGGTTGGTTTTCATAAAGGACATTGCTCAAATGGGCTCATGTAAGACACCCTGAGTGCTAAATGCGACTGAATTTCCCCGAGACTCAGCCACGTGAAAGCAGAGGGAGCTGCATTTGTTTCCTAACGACTGAAAAACTGAACAGATTGGGGCCCATTTGCTTCGGCTTCCATTCATTACGTACAAATGTGATGAGTTACAAATGGGTGCAGATGGGTCCATTCTAATTAGATCATTCATACCCGTTTGTCACTCACTTGGGAATTGGGTGGGAGGAATACCTTTCTCCAGAGGCACCAGTATTTTGTCTTTTTTAAAAATTTCCCCTGAATTCTAAGGTGCAGAAGAAAATTTTTCATGTTCTTCTTAATGTAATTTATTTTGGGCTTATACTCTCAAGCCAATGCACAGACCATAAATCCCTTTTTTCCTCCAAATTTTGGAGTGTTGCTCCCCAATCTGATAACAACAGGGATAACCCTGGAACAACAACAGAAATATCAGTAGGAGTAAACATGGACATTAACGTGAACCATAAAAAAGAACTGTGTTAGGTGATGCTCCAAACCGCATAGATTATGCCAGACTGCATACAAGGACTACAGCAAATACATAGCACAAAATATGCATTTTCACATTAAGAAACAATCTCAGCTTGATGTGGGAACATCAATAACCAAATTTGCAACGGGAAAAGTGACATAGTTCGCAACAGGGACTTGTTTTTGCCACCACCTCCAACTTTCGCAGCCAGAATTCCCTTAAATGCTTCAAAAACAGCATGGCATCTGGAAAGAAAACAACTAACTTAAAGAATTTAATAAAGCCATCACAAAGAGGAACAAAGATACAAAAACGTTAGAGGAAAAAGCACAACTTTAACCAAGCCGTCACAAATAAGCACCAATAGAAAGCCAGTGGAAATAAATGTAAATTTGAAATAATGTGAACTCAAACAACACTGACTAAAATATGAAACAAACGAGGATGAATAGAAAAAAAATTAATAGGATTATACCATGGAAAATATTTTGTGTCTCTTAAGAGAGCTGGTATCCTTTGAAAGGTTGCATTTATTTAACTCGAGATTTCATGATCTTGGGATAGGGAAAATTCTCTCTCTCTCTACTCTATCATCTCTCTATCATCTCTCTCTCTCCTTCCCTCCCTGTCCCTGTCCCTCTCTCCTTCTCCCTCTCTCCTTCTCCCTCTCTCCTTCTCCCTCTCCCTCTCTTCTTCTTCTTCTCCCTCTACATGAAACTGTTGAAAGGTCATTCCCATATGGCTTTAACTATCAAATTTCATTTCATGATCTTAGGATAGGGAAAATCTCTCTCTCTCTCTCTCTCTCTCTCTCCTCTATATACTCTATCATCTCTCTGTCATCTCTCTCTCTCTCTCCTTCCCTCCCTGTCCCTCTCTCGTTCCCCCTCTCTCGTTCTCCCTCTCTTCTTGTTCTTCTCCCTCTACATGAAACTGTTGAGAGGTCATTCCCATATGGCTTTAACTATCAAATTTCATTTCATGATCTAGGGAAAGTCTTTCTCTCTCTCTCTCCTAGTCTGTTTAGCTTCCATCCTTTGCTTCTTGTCCTGCCCTCAGGTGCTTTGGATATTACATTGACTCCCTCTTCTTTGTGGCCGCCCCTGAGATATTGGAACACTTATTATTATTATTATTATTATTATTATTATTATTATTATTATTATTATTATTTATTGGACTTATATGCCGCCCTTCTCCAAGGATCCAGGGAGGCTTACAACATATAAAAATATAAAATACAGAAACAACTTCAAAAAAGTCCAATATTAAATAATCTAAAAACCCAATTAATAATCAAAAAGACCCATTTTAAAACCATACACTCACACTCATTTATACCACAATCAGATTCAAATTAACAGCCGGAGCAGAATGTTAAAGCTCAATGGCCCCAGGCCTGCCAGCAGAGGTGAATTTTTAAGGCCTTCCGGAAAACCAGGAAAGTCTGGGCAGTACGAATCTCCAGGGGGAGTTGGTTCCAGAGGGTCAGAGCCACCACAAAGAAGGCCCTTCCCCTAGGGCCTGCCAGCCTTGCTTGGCTGACAGGACCTGGAGAAGGCCGACTATGGGCTCTGACTGGTTGCTGGGATACATGAGGCTGGAGACAGTCCTGTAGGTAACTTGGTCCTAGGCCATATAGGGCTTTAAACACTACTATCATGTCTCCCCTAGTCTTTCTTTTATAGCAGATATATATATCTGTCTTGCTAAGGATACCTCTGAAGGTAATTCTGAAAGGCTTTGATTTTATTCATATATATATATATATATATATATATATATATATATATATATATATATATATATATATGTATGTGTGTGTGTGTGTATATATATATATCACATGTTTTTGCTGAATTTTTTTAAAATTAAGGGAGACTAGGATAGCGCTATTTTGGCCTTATTCTGGCCTCATCAGCTAGCCATACCCTTACTGGGATTTGATCCTGGGGCTTCTGCCTTGTAGGGCAGAGAATTAACCTCTAGCCCACCAGGTCTGATCCCTTCAGCTTTATACCAGGGAGGGGCTATATGTTTTTTATGTTGGATCACCCTGGTATATTGAAGGAACGTCATAGTTCCTTTTTGCCTATAGGCCCAACCCAGGGCCATTTCAAGGCAGTTAATTTGTTCATAGCCAACAAACTATGTTCTGTATGTATCACATGTTTTTCTGAATTTTTTTTAAATTAAGGAAGACTAGGATAGCACTATTTCGGCCTTATTCCCTCAATATACCAGGGTGATCCAACAGAAAACACACACACACACACAGTGGTACCTTTACCTAAGAACGCCTCTACTTACGAACTTTTCTAGATAATAAGATTTTTTTGGCCTCTTCTCAAGAACCATTTTCCACTTACAAACCCAAGCCTCTGAAACTGTAACCAGAAAAGGCAGGGAGAAGGCTCCATGGGGCCTCTCTAGGAATCTCCTGGGAGGAAACAGGGCCTCCACCCTCCCTGTGGTTTTCCCAATCGCACACATTATTTGCTTTTACATTGATTCCTATGGGAAAAATTGCTTCTTCTTACAAACTTTTCTAAAGAACCCGGTCACGGAACGAATTAAGTTCGTAAGTAGAGGTATAGGCTTTGTTCTCTAATTTAAGCAGATACAGTAAGTCATTGGCTTCTCACTTGGTTTCTCAGATATGTTCTTCCCAATGTAGGGCTGATTTTGCTTCTCCTGGTCCTCTCCCCACCAGTCTCATTTCATATTCTAGCAGGGATCTTTTCTGGTTAGGCCAGTTGATGCTAAGTGCCAAATGGAATTCATCAGCCTTCCACGTTCCTATTCATCACTCTGTCTTGCTAAGGATACCTGTGAAGGTAATTCTGAAAGGCTTTGATTTTATTCATGCCTTTGGAGAAAGGTGAGGATTACGAATTTCAAGATACAATTTGTAGCACAAAAAGAAAAAAGCAGCAATTAAAAGAGCCCCTTTTAACTGCAAATCAAACCTGCAAAGGACTTAAATTGTGAAATGTTTGAGTGGGGGATTAAGAGAGAGGGAGAGGGAGGGAGGGAGAGGGAAATTTTCCCTATCCCAAGATCATGAAATGAAATTTGATATATGGGAATGTGGGAATGACCTTTCAACAGTTTCATGGAGAGACAGAAGGAGAGGGAGGGAAGGAGGGGGAGAGAGAGGGGGGTAAGGAGGGAGGGAGAGAGGGAATAAATAGAATAGATAGAATAGAGCTCGAAAGGACCTTGGAGATCTTCTAGTCCAACCTCCTGCCCAGGCATAAATGGACTAAGAGTAATACATTCCAGGTCTGTCCTGTGAAGAATGATGGAGGAGACAATTTATTTATTTATTTGTTTGTTTGTTTATTTGTTTATTTGTTTATTTCTTTATTTATTTTGTCCAATACACAATGAGGGTTTTAGTGGGTATATATCTATATACACATAGTAAAATACATGATGAAGGTTATAGAGGAGATACTCATAGTAAAATATATCTAAGAAAGAATAGAAAAGAAGATATAGTAATAGAACATATCAATGAAAGAATAGAAGAAGAGATATAGGAATAGAAGAAAGGTATAGGCGATATAGGGGAGCAATAGGACAGGGGACGGAAGGCACTCTAGTGCACTTGTACTCACCCCTTACTGACCTCTTAGGTATCTGGATAGGTCAACCATAGATAATCTAAGGGTAAAGTGTTGGGGGTTTGGGGATGACACTATGGAGTTCGGTAATGAGTTCCACGCTTTGACAACTCGGTTACTGAAGTCATATTTTTTACAGTCAAGTTTGGAGCAGTTAATATTAAGTTTAAATCTGTTGTGTGCTCTTGTGTTGTTGTGGTTGAAGCTGAAGTAGTCGCCGATAGGCAGGACGTTGCAGCATATGATCTTGTGGGCAATATTTAGATCTTGTTTAAGGCGTCTTAGTTCTAAACTTTCTAGACCCAGGATTGGAAGTCTAGTCTCATAGGTTATTCTGTTTCGAGTGGAGGAGTGAAGGGCTCTTCTGGTGAAGTATCAATATTTGATTGATACTTCTGTGCATGCACAGAAGCAAAAACATGCTGGGACGCAAGTGCATGCACACATGCAAGATAACTGAAGTTGCACGTCCTTTACCGTACAAGTAGCAACCCGTTATTGTTATGAATCCAGCCCACTATGGCTTCAGTAGTGGTTTGCTACCGGTTCGCCCCGGTTCAGGTGAACCGGTAGCAACAGTGGCAGGAGGCTACATCCATCTGCCTGGATGTCATCATGGACAATCTTCGTATGCGCACAAGGGTATGCGCATGCGCAGAAGTGCCACACATGACCAAAGCAAGCATGTGCACGTTCACGGTTCTGAACTGGGAGTGAAGGTAAGCAAAGCCCACTATTGTATGGCTTCTTCTATAAAACATAGCTCCACGAAGCCATGTTGGAGCACTCTCTAAGCCAGTGTTTCCCAACCTTGGCAACTTGAAGATATCTGGACTTCAACTCCCAGAATTCCCCAGCCAGCATTCGCTGGCTGGGGAATTCTGGGAGTTGAATTCCAAATATCTTCAAGTTGCCAAGGTTGGGAAACACTGCTCTAAGCAGCCGGTAGATCTATGCCGCCAGATACAATAAATGTTCAAAGGGAAGTGAACCTTACTGAAATCATTTGTATTTATTTCCAAATAATTACACCTAGGCTCAATTTCTATAGACACGACAAAAATAAAGAGTTCAAACAGCATCCTTCTGAGAAGCAATCCAAACAGCGGGAGACCCTCCGAGCTGAAACTTATCTGTGTTGCTTTGCAGATGCTGTAAGCAAAATCTGCATGAATGTATTTTTCCTCCCTCGCACGACAGAATAATCAGCTGCATTTAATAACACAAAGCTTGGACATGGCTTTTGCCTTGAGTCTCTTGCAAGCGAAGGGAACGTAGCTAATTAAGTGAGCAGCGTCCTGATTCTGTAATTGTAACCTGTAATTGAAATGATAGGGAGTGTACAACCTGCAGATATGGGAGGCAGAGACACATGCAATACTCTAATAGCCCGGTTCAATGTATGTTTATCCATGGTTGGTCATTATCTCTCAGCCTGAACTATTCCTCAAAATTGTTGAGCAAAAAATTAGGAGAGGGAAAGCTCTTGAACTCCTTGTCTTAAAACTCTTTTGTGGGTGGGGGAGGGGGAATTCAGTGATTCTGCTGCTTTCTCTGCAGGCTTCCAAGACATTGTTTTACATTCATAGATATTGCTCTTATTCTTCTCCCCTAACTGCTCCTTGTTTTTATTGGCTTCATTCTTTGCAGCTGCTGTTCTCTCTTTAGGCACATTTTACAGGACCTTTCAACCTCATCATCATTGTTATTATTTTGCAATCATTTTCATATGTGTGTATGTGTGTATTTGCTGAATTTGAAAATTAACGGAGACTAGGATAGATCTATTTCGGCCTTGTTCCGGCCTCATCAGCTAGCCCTACCCTCACTGGGACTTGAACTTGCAGCCCTTGCCTTGTAAGGCAGAGAATTAACCTCTAGGCTACAGCAGCCAATCCCTTCAGCTCTGTACCAGGGAATGGTTACATGTTTTTTGTGTTGAATCAAATATATATATCCACCTACTTCATCATCATTCTTCTGCCGTCTTTGCTTTTCATATAGGACTTGCATTTTGAGTTCCTAGAATCATGCCATTTTTATTTTAGTTTCTTTCTTTCCTTCTATATCAGGGGTGTCAAACTCAAGGCCCATGGACTGCATCTGGCCTATGGAGTGCTTAGATATGGCCCATAGGGACACCCTGGAAACAGTGAAAGACTGGACCATGATGCCTCTGCCAGTGAAAATAGACCTTGGGAGGGCCATAGCGCAGGTTTTCAGGAGACCATTATAGCCGAAAACGGAGATTGGGAGCCCATTTTCAGTGGCACAGTGCTGAGGCCACCACAAATACCCATCGAGCTGGCCACGTCTAACCTGGCCATGTCCTCCCCCTCCCCTGCTCCCCAAGGTCAAATATAACCTTGATGCATCTCTCAATGAAACTGAGTTTGACATCCCTGTTCTATATGCTTTCCCCTCCACAATCCACTCCTGACCCTCCAGAAATACTGTTTCCATTCCACATTCACAGCCTCTTAACATCCTAATATCCTTCTCTAATTCTCTTAGTTTTTCTTTCACTCATTTTTTTGTTTCCTGGATTTATAGAGCTGCCAAACTCAAACAACATCTTACTTTCATCATAAGCAATGAGCTAACAAATGGTTTTTGATCCTTTCCTCGGCATATTTGAATGAACTGATCATTAAACCATGTATTTGACAACCAAAATTTCTAAGACGTTATTTTACCAGTTACCATTCTCATTAACTCTTGGATCTCCAAAAGGCCTATTCACTTTTTCTGTACTCTTCTTCCCGTGTCCTACCCATCCATTCATATTACTACACGGTGTATTTTTTCTCTCGAGATCCTATTCATTCAGAACATTACATACTTTCCCCTCAAACTCCATTCCCTGGAGACAATATTATCAACCTATGGATTCTTGCTTTCATACACACCCAGAGCAATGCTCTCTATATGGGGCTACCTTTGAAGAGCGTTCGGAAACTACAAATCGGGCAAAATGCAGCTGCGCGAGCAGTCATGGGCTTTCCCAGACATGCCCATGTTTCTCCAGCACTTGGCGGACTGCATTGGCTGCCGATAGGTTATGACCTATAAAGCCCTACATGGCATCGGACCAGATTAATGTGGCCTTATGCCACATGAGCCCCAGTGACCAGTCAGATCCCATAGAGTCGGTCTTCTCCAGGTCCTGTCAACTAGACAATGTTGCTTGGTGGGACCTAGGGGAAGAGCCTACTCTGTGGGGGCCCCATGCCCTCTGGAATCAGCTCCCCCTGGAGATTCATACTGCCCCCACCCTCGTGCCTTCCGTAAGAGCCTAAAGACTCACTTATGTCGCCAGGCTTGGAGCAATTCGATCTAGACTTTAGATCTAGTGTAAAGACTCACTTATGTCACCGGGCTTGGGGCCATTAGTCTCTAGCTTCCTGACCAATGAATGACATGTATATTGTTGAATGGGTATGATTGATTTTTTAATATAATGGGGATTTTAGATTAGATTAGCGGGCTTTATACAGTTATTAATTGGATTTAGGATTTATTGTGTTGTTCTTTTTATATGTTGTAAGCCGCCCCAAATTTCTTCCAATAAATAAATAAATCTAAATAATATTTGTTCATACTTGCTAATATATAATCATAATAAACCTTTATTTCCCTATAAGTATTCGTAAGCGCCACAAAATCAAGCTACTTTCCTTCAGATCTGTTTCATCCATCTTCTTTCTTTTAGTTTCATAGAAACCCAATGCCTATTGCTCTTTGCTTCGTTTCATTTACTAAATCAAGTTCTTTGCAATTTATTTCTTTTACTATCTTAAGTTGCAATATTACCTATGCCATAAGCCTCACCAGATTGACCCCTTAGACATTGACCTCCAATGCCCATTGTGACTTAGGTCAATCTTGATCCAACCGAGCAAGAACAATTAATCAGCAGCAGGGCTTGCCTTTAAGAAGGGATAGAACTGCCATCTGTATGAAATGATGTAGGGTTTGACCAAGGGAGTTGGACTAGAAGACTCTGTAATTCTGTTATTTTGATCTTATACACCAATATACCATTATCCCTTTTTGCCAACTAGTAGGTACATGCAATGTTCTGTGACACATGATGTATTATTACTATTATTATTACACAACTAATTAAGTTTTATGGCAGTTTTCATGGACAAATAAGTTTCCGTTGTATTCACGAGGTTGACTATAAGTCACTCCTAGGAGAACAGCTCTATTTTAATCATTTTCTCTTGCTTCAGTTTAAAAACATATGCCTATCCCCATCCCGCTGTTGTTAGTGTCTACTCAAAATGCTTCTAGCCACAAATCAGAGTAGTTAGAAGCTTTTAATGCTTTCTTAACTAAGATGTTATAAAAATGACAATTACAATTAAAATAAAGTATCAAAATTATTTTGTACAATTAAACTATAATTAGAAAGAATTATGGCAAATAAAGTGAATGGCTGACCATAAAGACCCCAATTAAGTCAGAAAGAAAGAAAGAAATATAAATATAATTATCAGCTGAGGTTGTAGTGGAGCCAGTTATTATTATTTTTAATTCTAAGGTTAGCTTCCTTCAACAAACGTTCTATTTGCAATTAGTAACTTGTAACTTGTATTAAAAGAAATGGAGGGCACAAATAGGAATGCGTGTAATTAAAGATAATGATTTGCATAGATTTTTATTGATCTGGCCATATCTTGGTATATGCACTAGAATTTTACATATTTAATGGTCTATCAAGCTAGTCATATTCAACTACTAGACCCTTAAATGATTAAATGACATTTTTTTAAAAAAAAATCACAGTCAAGCCTAATAAAAGCCCAATAATTAAGAACAGAATAAATGAATCAAAATTTATAGCAATCACCAGAGAAGAAACACTTTGTATTACTTGTTTGTCTTTACGTTTATTTGTATACTGTTTTCACACCCAGGACCTCACAAGTTAATACATATCAAAGTTTTATAAGGACAAGACAGAAACTAAAGGGAAGGAAGTTCCAAAGTCATTAGGCTTGCTTCTAAGAAATCCTCTTTTTTGACGAATAAATAGAATATCCGTCATCTGCATTGTTGATCACCAACAATCAGTATCCATGCTGAGCCTAAATGAGGAACAAAGGGATTAATTGAAGTTGTCACATTTTATCAACCCCCAGAACTATCACTGGAAGGATTCAGTGGGCACTAAATGACTCCTACTTTTCAAGGCTAACTGTCGGCTCCCAGAAATCCTGTTCCCATGCCACCAGAATTTAGCTATCTCCTCTCACAGTCAATTTTATATGCCAGCGCCACACAGACACAATATTATTTGGGGGCCATTTTTATCTTTCTCCCAAATATTCCAAAGGAAGCTGTGAAAGAATCGTTCTCCCTTTCCTTTCTGCCTTTTTTTTGTTTGTCCTCCAGAAAACAAAAGTCAAGCATTGTAGTTCATAAAATGTCTCTATATGCAGAAAATCCTAGAATGAAAGCTCTATATTTCTTCTCTCTCTCTCCCCCTCACTCCCTCTCTCTCTCTCTCTCTCTCTACACACACGCACACACACACACAAATATATGTATACAAATATATACATACATACTATTAAAACCCACTATTTATTTTCTATTTTAAAAGAAATTAAGGATCATACTAAAGTACTAGAGAAGGAACGACAATAAAAAATATCAAGTATTCAATAAATAGTGCATAAACCTACTACCCCACTGTGTCCCACCCGTGGGGGCAGCAGCCCATTTACTGCACACATATACCACAGACATACACACAAACACAAACATATACCGCCCCGAGTCTGCGGAGATTTGCGGCATACAAATCTAATAAATAATAAAAATATATAATAATATACGCAGAGGGGTAGTAATAATTTTTTATTGTCCTTCCTTCTCTAGTACTTTAGTATGATCCTTAATTTCTTTTAAAATAGGAAATAATTAAATAGTATGTTTTTACCCATAAACACTTTAATTATTTTAATCATTATCTAGAACTGAACTTTTATAGCAATTAAAGAAAATTGCCTAATCTGTTATCCTACTGAACCTTGTGGGTTCAGCACAAAAGCTTAAAATGTTCCTGTGCTCCTCAACAAATAATGCTGTCTATCATTGGTCCTTTTTGTGGCTATTCAAATAATGGGACTTAATCAACTGAAAAAGAATCCAAGCACCTATTTGAAAACTTATCTTGGTCGGTAAGCTTCTCCCATCCAGTTACATGACTTTTAAGACACCCCCTGGTCACATGATTGCCAAGCCACTCCCACCTGGTCACATGACTATCAAGCCACTCCTACCCCAGTCACATGATCATCAAACCACACCTACAAAATAAGCCACGCCCACAGCGTGTCAGCAAAAAAATTGGCAGCCCATCACTCTTTGTGTGTGTGTGTGTGGAGAGAGAGAGAAAAAAAAGATATATAAGTTATTCTCATTTTTGACCACTCTCAGTTCATGGAATCTCACCTCCCAGGATTTTATTTTATTTTTATTTATTTATTCAATTTTTATGCCACCCTTCTCCTTAGACTTAAGGAGGCTTACAACATGTTAGCAATAGCACTTTTTAACAGAGCTAGGCTATTGCCCCCACAATTCGGGTCTTCATTTTACCCACCTCGGAAGGATGGAAGGCTGAGCCAACCTTGAGTCGGTGATGAGATTTGAACCGCTGACCTTCAGATCTACAGTCAACCTCAGTGGCCTGCAGTACAGCACTTTAGCTGCTGCACCACCCCGGCTCTTCTAAGTCATTCTCAATAAGTGGTTAAGAAATCCTGGTTGTTGATGCCAACCAACCTGGAAATTATCAAGTTTGGAAAATACTAGTTTGCTAACCAGGTTTCAGACTGAAATGATTTTTCAACTCTACCCAGAGGGGACAAGAATTACACTCTGACAGTGAGCTCTATCCCCTCTTTTCATTTTGAATTTTATGGGTGGGCAAAGTTGGATGTTGTAAACCAAAAAGTTCTGAAGGTCATCCCTAGTTAGAAAAGCAAAAGGTTTGTGTTCTGTCTGGGTCCCCCCAGACGCCAACACCAACCAAAAAGAGTATCCAGACACACTGGTAAAAAGCAAAGGCAGTTTATATACTGGAAAACAAACACAGGTAACAAAAACTTCACAGAGGTTTCACGAAGGCCAGGTAATAAAACAGGATTCTTGCTGGCAAAAATAACACTGGAGATAATAAAACCCATGCCTCCCCCAAGTCTTTCAGCCTTCTAGGCCACAAGCCAAGATCAGAGACGCCAAGAATCGAAGCAAGGTCACAGGACTCCCAGTTGATAACTCTCCACAAGACTGTAAGGGCGGGCCTCCCTTTTCAACCCTGCTGAGGAGAACCACACCCAAACCCAGCTGTTGCCAATTCAGGGATGGAAATACCTTTCTAATTGGCCCCTTCTTTGAGCTGCACGTCTCTGCCTCATGTCTATTATAGCCTGTGCGTCTTCATCCAATGAATCCAGGCTACTAGCTGGGGAGAGGCCCCCCCCGGGGTCTCAGGCTGCTCTCCCTCCTCCTCTTCCTGACGTTCCTCTCCCCCGTCTGCCTGGTCCTCCCCCTCCTGGTCACTGTCCTCCTCCTCTGGGCATGGATCCGGCAGAGCTTCAGCCGGTCCCTGAGGAGCCTCAGGCTGAATCACAACAGGTTTGTTTCACTGTTCAGCTGAGCAACTCTCCTGTCTTTCAGAGTGGCCTTTGCAAATCTTACTTTTCCAAAAGCTGGTGAAAACAGAACATTGACTCTGCAGCACACAAGTCATATGATATTTCAGTTGACACCCTCCGATTCAGTATCCTTGCTCTACACCAGCAGACGTTTTAAAGATCTATGGAATTCCTTAAACCTCTTCAACACATTCCACATTTTGCAAACCCTTCAGTTTCTAATTAAATTAATATCAAAATTCACTTGTTCATTGCCTTTGCTGTAAAATTAGTTCTTTAAGACTCTGTCTTTTTTTCTGCTGAAGTTGGGCACCAAGGGATATTACTGTGGATGAAATGAAGTCACTTTCATTTCTAACTGGTTGTAATTGTTACTGTGGATTTTAATGACTTTTAATTTATGCATAAGCTACTTGGAATGGACTTTAAGCAATGCAGTTAGATTTTTAAAATGTAGAATAGTAGTCTTCTGATAATCTAATCTAATCTATCTATCTATCTATCTATCATCTATCTATCTATCTATCTATCTATCTATCTATCTATCTATCTATCTATCTATCTATCTATCTATCTGGTGCTTCCATATTTTGCCTCAGAGGATAGTCACCATCCAATTTTAAATACTCTTCTTAAAATATAGGCAGCAGTTCCTAATTATATGCTAAAAGAATTGAACCCAGTCACCATTTACTTTCTGGAGACATGGAGGTGAGATCTCTGGTACCAATAACTGCAAAAGACTTGGAGGGATACTAAAGAAACAATAGAGATTCCGCTTTTTTCTATTTTTAGAATCAGGCGGAGCGGGAATGTCAGGGCCATTTCATAGAAGAAAGGATGGTTCACTGAAACATATCAGTGAAAACCACCCTTTCTGAAGCTTTGCTCAGCTTTCTTCCAGGTTATCCTTCCCCATTTGGATGATTTCTGGACTTCTCTTCCCATAATATCCAACCAACCTAATCAAAAGCTATTTCTCTGGGCATTAATGGAAGGAAGGCATCAAATAAACTAAGTAAGGATTAGAGGATATGTCTTGGTTGTTGCACACCAACCAGATTAGTTTTCTGGGAGATGGATGGATGTATAAATTTTGTAGACTGAAAGATTAGATAGATAGATAGATAGATAGATAGATAGATAGATAGATAGATAGATAGATAGATAGATAGATATGGATGGACAAATTAATTGATTAATTAGATTTATAGGCTGCCCTTCTTGCTAGATCTTAGATATAGATGTATGAGAGAGATGAGATGAGGTAGAAGTAGATATTTAGATAGATATAGGTAGGGAGATAGATAGATAGATAGATAGATAGATAGATAGATAGATGGATGGATGGATGGATGGATGGATGGATGGATGGATGGATGGATTGGGTAGATGGGTGGGTAGGTTGATAGATGGAATGACAGGCAGGCAGGCATAAACTATAGAGTTACATGTGATAGGATTTTCATCTAAGCATTCTACAATTAAAATACCTTGTCTTTGTTTGTCTGTTCCATCACTTCTTTCTGACTTCACAATGCCCTTGAATCCAAGAGTTTCCCCCAAAACATTCAGGGTTTCCAAATCCCAATCTTTCATAACCTCCCTCCCCCACCCAAAAAAAATCTGGATATAGTTTTTGGGCTAAAATGCCTCTTCTCTTAATTATTGATTTGTTTATTGCAGACCCATTGGCAGAATGAGAATAGCTTCTCGCCTGCCAGATTCTTGCCTGCAACCACACCAGGGGTTGAAGAGGTCTCCAATTTTGGCACTGGAGCCCAGCATGAACAGCTCCAAACTCCCACCGCAAATCTTTGTTTCGTGCACCTTTGTAACCAGGGAAGCCCACAGATGAATTTGCTGATCTCTTTCTCTTGTCATCTCCCCAAAAGGTTAACGATGATGCCACGTGCCACAGGGAGTAGTTCTCTGGAACCAAAAAGGGTTTCTCTCTCCCCCCACATGGGCTGTTTCTCTTTAACAATATCACTTCTTAATGCATCAAGCGGAGGCTTTGGGAACTTGGCACGCCTGATCAAAACACAATTATGCGATCGAATGCTGAAGCTGTTGTCATTTTCGCACAGGGAGAGATTAGATCCTACACATTAGTGTGATGGTTAATGATTTTAAAAAGCTGCTGTTGGGGAAAGGCAGGCACACACACACACACACACACACACACACACTGATGGCTTGAGGAGCACCTTCTGTTGTTTCTGGGGGTGATAGTCAATCTGTAATGTAATCTCCCCAATTTTGGGCTTTTTCAAATTCAGAGGGGGGGGGGCGCATATGTATATATTAGCAGACTAATAATGATTCATTCTGTCCATGGCACTTAATTTCCTATATTTCACAGTGGGTTTTTTCTCCTTTTTTCTTCATGGTGTAGAGCAAATCAACTCTACCATGGCAAATCATAACATTTTCTGCAGTGGGGACAGTCACCTTTTCTGATTCTTCTTGTTAAATCACCATGCAGGTAGTCACACCTGCTGTAGGTGGGCCAGAGTCCTTGGCCTTTTGGTTTCTTTGTCCTGGAATAAATAGATCAGGGCCCACCGGAGGGATGTATTTGTGGAATTCTTGGTGTTTCCTGAACTTAATTGTTTATCGACCAACATTTCATTACCCAACTTTACCGAATGAGATATAATGGTGCAAGAAAAAAAAATCCAAACTTAGGGGTAACCAAGACCCTGCAGGGGAACTCTGGCTACAGATATTAGATTAGATTATTGGATTTATATGCCGCCCCTCTCCGCAGACTCTACTATGGGAATACATTTTCCAAAACACAGTATGTTTATGAGAGGAGGCTGACCTGAGACAGTCAGACATGTTGGTCAAGCCTTTTCTAACCTGATGTTTTCTGGAATTGTTTGATCTTCAACTCCATCATCCTCGACTTGTAAAATCTTTGACCAACCCTAGATCTGAGCAATTGTTTGCTTTTTGCTGAGGTTGGTCAGACTGAGTGCCGATTTCACCACCCAACCCGCCGATGGCTCTACTACTCTTTGACCTCTCTGCTCATTAGCTGCTGATTTGGTAGCCTGACCTTTGGCCTGTTTTAGTGTTTGTCACTTGCTTCTGCCTGCTGGCTTGCTCCTTCTTGACCTCCGACTTAGTTTCTATTAGGGCTTTGTGGGAGGAAACTATAGCTAAAGGCCAAAGCTCATGAATGGCATGAAAAAATGTCTCGGAGGCAACCACTTGCATGGCCAGTTCAGAGTGTTAGGTCAGTTACCTTGCAGCAAACAATCCCTCTCTATGACTAAAACCTGGTGTTGTACACCAATAGGTTTAGACAACAATGGATGAATAAACTGGGTTCATACTTTGCACTAAGCCATGATTTCCTTCTCTATGTTTTATTCAGTGCACATCACAAGTCCCTGGATTCATTTAGCATGTTAAGCCAAAACAAAGTGAATCGCATTAGAGTTTAACGCAATGACCAAAACAAACAAAACCCTAACTTGCTAAAATGTACTTTCCTATGTGCTGTAGCTACTAATCCTCAATAGACTGAACCATACTTTCTCAATAAGCATATGTTTGACTGTCTGAATGAGAGTGATTGGTTTTTAAGGAATTGGGTTTTAGATTAACAACAACAACAACAACAGAGCTGGAAGGGACCTTGGAGGTCTTCCAGTTCAACCCCCTGCTTAGGCAGGAAACTTTACATTACTTCAGATGGATGGTTATCCAACATCTGCTTAAAAACTTCCAGTGTTGGGGCATTAACAACTTCTGGAGGCAGGCTGTTCCACTGATTAACTCTTCTATCTGTCAGCAAATGTCTCCTTAGTTCTAAGTTGCTTCTCTCCTTGTTTAGTTTCCACCCATTGCTCCTTGTTCTACTCTCAGGTGCTTTGGAGAATAGGTTGACTCCCTCTTCTTTGTAGCAACCACTGAGATATTGGAAGACTGCTATCATGTCTCCCCCTGGTCCTTCTTTTCATTAAACTAGCCATGCCCAGTTCCTGCAACTGTTCTTCATATGTTTAATTAATTAGTTTAGAAACATAGAAACATAGAAACATAGAAGACTGACGGCAGAAAAAGACCTCTTGGTCCATCTAGTCTGCCCTTTTACTATTTCCTGTATTTTATCTTAGGATGGATATATGTTTATCCCAGGCATGTTTAAATTCAGTTACTGTGGATTTCCCAACCACGTCTGCTGGAAGTTTGTTCCAAGGATCTACTACTCTTTCAGTAAAATAATATTTTCTCATGTTGCCTTTGATCTTTCCCCCAACTAACTTCAGATTGTGTCCCCTTGTTCTTGTGTTCACTTTCCTGTTAAAAACACTTCCCTCCTGAACCCTATTTAACCCTTTAACATATTTAAATGTTTCGATCATGTCCCCCCTTTTCCTTCTGTCTTCCAGACTATACAGATTGAGTTCATTCAGTCTTTCCTGATACGTTTTATACTTAAGACCTTCCACCATTCTTGTAGCCCGTCTTTGGACCCGTTCAATTTTGTCAATATCTTTTTGTAGGTGAGGTCTCCAGAACTGAACACAGTACTCCAAATGTGGTCTCACCAGCGCTCTATATAAGGGGATCACAATCTCCCTCTTCCTGCTTGTTATACCCCTAGCTATGCAGCCAAGCATCCTACTTGCCTTTCCTACCGCCCGACCACACTGTTCACCCATTTTGAGACTGTCAGAAATCACTACCCCTAAATCCTTCTCTTCTGAAGTTTTTGCTAACACAGAACTGCCAATGAAATACTCAGATTTAGGATTCCTTTTCCCCAAGTGCATTATTTTACATTTGGAAACATTAAACTGCAGTTTCCATTGCTTTGACCATTTATCTAGTAACGCTAAATCATTTACCATATTACAGACCCCTCCAGGAATATCAACCCTATTGCACACTTTAGAGTCATCGGCAAATAGGCAAACCTTCCCTACCAAACCTTCCCCTATGTCACTCACAAACATATTAAAAAGAATAGGACCCAGAACAGACCCTTGTGGCACACCGCTTGTAACCTGACTCTGCTCAGAATACTCGCCATTAACAATAACTCTCTGATGTCTATGCTTCAGCCAGCTTGAAATCCACTGAACTATCCAGGGATTAAGTCCAATCTTCACTAATTTATCTATCAGCTCTTTATGTGGAACCGTATCAAAGGCTTTGCTGAAGTCCAGATAGGCAATATCCACGGCACCACCTTGATCCAACACCTTTGTGACATAGTCAAAGAACTCAATGAGATTAGTCTGACACGATTTGCCTTCAGTAAAGCCATGCTGATTTGGGTCCAATAAGTTATTGTTTTTTAGATGCTGATTTATCCTCTTTTTGAGTAGAGTCTCCATCATTTTAACTACAACTGATGTCAAGCTAACTGGCCTGTAGTTACCAGCTTCATCTCTACTGCCCTTCTTGTGGATAGGCACAACACTGGCCATTCTCCAATCCTCAGGAACATCTCCTGTTAACAGGGATTTGTTAAACAAATCAGTCAGGGGGGTAGCAATGACAGATCTGAGTTCTTTAAGAACTCTGGGGTGGATGCCATCTGGACCCATTGCCTTATTTATCTTTAATCTTTCAAGTTCTTCTAAGACATCGGCTTCTAAGATCACTGGAGCTGAATCCGTACAGCTGGAAGCAATGCTATATCCCTCTATAGTATTATTATTATTTTGTAAGGTGTCTTTTGAGAAAACTGAACAGAAGTAGCTATTGAAATGATCAGCGATCTCCTTATTCCCATCAATGTATGTATTATTCCCGGTACTAAGCTTTGTGATGCTGCAGTTTTTCTTCTTCCTATCACTAATATATCTGAAGAAGGTTTTATCCCCCTTCTTTACAGATTTTGCTATTTCTTCCTCTTTTGAGGCTTTAGCAGCATATATTATCTGTTTCGCCTCCTTCTGTCTCATTTTATACACCTCTCTATCAGCTATACTTCCAGACTCTTTATACCTCCTATAGGCAGCCTTTTTTTCATTGACTATAGCCCTTACATCATTGCTAAACCATAGCGGTTTCTTCTTCCTTTTACCTTTAGTTACTTGCTTTACATAAAGTCTTGTGGCTTTTAAGATGGCCTTTTTTAATACAGTCCACTGGGTTCTTGCTCCTGCCATTTTATCCCTCCCCTTTAATTCATTATTTAAATATTCCCCCATTGCATTAAAATTTGTTTTTCTGAAATCCAATACTTTGGTTGCAGTATAGGATTGCTCACCATCAGTTTTTACATCATTTAAGTTTAATTTCAAATTTAGATTTAGGATGTTTTCTATTGTTCTTTGATATGTTGTAAGCCATCCCGAGTCTTCAGAGAGGGGCAGCATATAAATCCAAATACTAAATAACTAAATAACTAAATAACTAAATAACTAAATAACTAAATAACCAAATAACCAAATAACCAAATAACCAAATAACCAAATAACCAAATAACCAAATAACCAAATAACCAAATAACCAAATAACCAAATAACCAAATAACCAAATAACCAAATAACTAAATAACTAAATAACTAAATAACTAACTAAATAAATAATAAGTAAATAATAAATCATAAATAATAAAGAAATAATAAATAACAATCAATAATAAACAAATAAATAAATAAATAAATAAATAAATAATCTACATACCAGGGAGAAAGTACTATGATTGATTCGGCTACACCCACCGGTGATTTGAAGAACTGGTAGCGACAGAAGCACAGAGCTCCGCCCAACCATCCAGATGCCACCATTTTCTCTTTTTTTAACCCTCTGTACATGCAGAAAGCCTTCTGCACATGCCCAGAGGGTGAAAAAGTGTGTGCTATGGTGGCGGTAAAATCAGGCGCTTCGGAACCAGTAGGGAAGGTAAGTAGATTTCACCGCTGTTACATACAGGTATGCTTAATAACCTAGCAACTCTTCCCTTCATCTTTGGTCATCGCCATCTTTTAAAGGAGCACCCATCAAATTGCTACCAGGACTTGACAAAACCCTTTTTAACACAGAAGTGAAAGAAGAAAACCAGGGCTGGAGAACCCAACCACTCAACTCTGGACTCCTTATATTCTCCACTGTTTCAAGATCTGTTTCTCTGGTTTATTGAATGCTAAGGCAAGTCCAGTGATGTGTGGGGTAAGACATCTTATTAACTCAAAAACAAACACACTGCATAATGCCTTGGCTTCTAGTTGAAATCCAGCCCTTATATTAAAATGATTATTCCAACCCAGAGTGAAACCAGTGGAGAATACTTTCTGTTTTGCCAGGAGAAATAGAGCTTTTTCTTCTCCACTCCCCATTAATGAAAGCCATGCCCTATAAGTAATAGATGATTAATTAATTAATTAATTAATTAATTAATTAATTAGAGTTCTATGCCGCCCTTCTCATTCTATTCTATTCTATTCCATTCCATTCCATTCCATTCCATTCTATTCTATTCTCTATTCCACTCCATTCCTTTCCATTCCATTCCTTTCCATTCCATTCCATTCCATTCCATTCTATTCTATTCTATTCTACCCTCTGTCATCATTTACACCTCACCTTTACTGGTCCCACAAAAGCAATGAAAAGTAGTTGCTCAAGATCCTTCAGGAAAGCTTATTATGCCTTATTGCAGGGGGTGGACAACCCGCAGTCCTTGGGCCATATGCAGCATTGACCTAATTTGAAAAGTGACTGCGACCGATCAATTCAGACTTTTGGCAAGAGGGATGCGTCCCCTTTCTTAATAGCACATTGGGTGGGAAAGAGGGTGCAGCAGGAGGGAAAACAGGGTAGAGAAGAGGCAGGAAGAGGGAAGGAAGAGAAACCCAACGCAGGCATGTTCCTGTCTATGCATATAAGCGGCCGATTCAGGGTGAAAGATATCAATGTATGAATGCAGGCTCTGTTTCAACTCCCGGCTGCTTTCAGAGCTTTTTGAATGCTTGATATGAAGGTCTGGAAGAGGATGGTAAGAGCATTCAGCTAGACACACCACCACCCTGCTGTTCTGTTCGAAAAAAGTTCCTAATGTTATGTTCCCGGGTCACCCTGACCCGGACCGAAAACTCTTCATTTGCAGTGCTTATGTTTGGTCTTTTTGAAAGCTTTTTTCACCTGGAAACATGTTTGAACATTTCTGCACACAATGGAATGAAAATTGAACTGAAAAAATTAATCCTTATTGGTTTATTTTGCACATAAATGTGCCTCCCCCCCCGTTTTTGTGAAAGTTTTTTCAATTTATGGATAGTTTTGCTTGCAAAATCCATTCTATTTTACTAAAGTTGGTGTGGGATTGGTAGCTTGAACATTTCTGCACACAATGATATGAAAATTGAACTGAGAAAATTAATCCTTATTGGTTTATTTTGCTCATAAATGGGCCCCCATGCTTATACTCAAATAGGCTTATACTCGAGTAGGCTTATACTCGAGTATAAAATGATATGGTCTTATATTCAAAAATAAACCAATAAGAATCATTTTTTTTCAGTTCATTTCTATTTTTCTTATGTTTAGGATTGTTCAATTTAGTATATCAAAACTTTTGAGTTTATTGATAATTTTGCCTGCAAAATGAATTCTATTTTACTATTCTATTTTGGTGTGGGATTGGTAGCTTGAACCTTTCTGAACATAATGATATGAAAATTAAACTGAAAAAATGATCCTTATTGGTTTATTTTGCTCATAAATGGGCCCCCATGCTTATACTCAAATAGGCTTATACTCGAGTAGGCTTATACTCGAGTATAAAACAATAAACCAATAAGAGTCATTTTTTTCAGTTCATTTATATTTTTCTTATGTTCAGGATTGTTCAATTTAGTATATCAAACCTTTTGGGGGAAAATTCCTTAGGGATTTGTAGCCTTAAAAAATATAAATTGACACGAAATTCAAAAAGGATGGGGGGAGGGGCTTTTTGATCAAAATAAAAATATAAGTCTCAATTTTTCCAGTTCAATTTTCATATCATTATGTTCATAAATGTTCAAACTAGTTTTCCAGTTGAAAAAGTTTTCAAAAAGATTAAATTCAAGTACCTAAAAAAAATATTTTTGGTCCTGTCATATACGAACAGAAACAGATTTGAAGTTATGATTTTTTTTGGCCCAGAAAACAATTAGCCACCACCCCAAAAATATTTTTTGATGACCAGCATTGTTAAATTGAGTAAATGAATGCCTAAGATTTTAAAGAATATTTCGGATTTGGAGCATAAAAAAATAAAAAGTGAAAATGATTGCAAGCAGCCGAGGGGGGGGGGGAGGCCTTATTTCTGATGTTAAAAAACCAGTAAGAATCATTTTTTTCAGTTCCTTTATATTTTTCTTATATTCAGAAATGTTCAAGCTACCAATCCCACACCAACTCCAGTAAAATAGAATGGATTTTGCAAGCAAAACTATCCATAAATTGAAAAAAAATCACAAAAACGGGGGGGCGGCACATTTATGTGCAAAATAAACCAATAAGGATTAATTTTTTCATTTCAATTTTCATATCATTGTGTGCAGAAATGTTCAGACTACTTTCCAAGTGAAAAAAGTTTTCAAATTGACCAAACATAAGCACTTCAAATGAAGTGTTTTCGGTCCGGGTCGTATGTGACCCGAACATAACATTAGGAACTTTTTTTGCTCAGCAAAAACTAAGCCCCCCACCCCCCCAAAAAAATTCTCATAGAGAGAACCCCTGAAATGATGAAAAGTCATGAAATTTCAAGTTTCAGATATGCAGGGAAAATTTTTTACAGGGACTCAAACTTGGCTTCGGGTCACATACGACCCGAACAGAACAGCAGGGTTAAGCTGGATGTTGAATCAACCAAATTTGGAAGTTCACAAAATACATAAAGAAATGCATATTTTAGTCCTGCAACAAGTTCATTAGCAGCTCGAACAGCAAAAATTTAAACGGGTTAACATTAGCCAAGTTTAGCAAGTTTGGGTTTATTTTTTGTTTTGCTTTATTTATTTATTTTGAAGTTGGTTCAGTACCTTGTTTGAGTGCCATCATTTGGGATCAAGTGTCTTGCCTAAAATATGTTTTTAAAAAGAGTGTGTGTGCATTGACCCGCTCTTCAGTTTGTATGAGCTGGGAAATATTGCACAGTGGGAGAAAAGAGAAGAGATCCCAGTCCATGGGTTATAGTCTCACCTACCACTAGTTCTGGTCTCACCACCCTGTTGGCAAACTATTCCCAGCCTTCTGGAGTGACTGCATTTCTCTCTATTCAACTACTAGGTCTGTGGGGTATGTTCAACTGTGTGCTCCAAAATGAGTAGGGCCAAGGTGCAACCTGGAAGTTCTAACAGATGAAATGCAAAAACTTTTACTACCACACTGTGGGTATGGCTTATTTTGTGGGTGTGGCTTGCCTGCCATGTGACCAGTTAGGAGTGTCTTGATGATCATGTGACTGGGAGTGGCTTAAAGGTCATGTGACTGGCTTAAAGGTGGCCAACTTGATGTCACTCATGTCAAGGGTTTGGGTTAGGGTTAGAGTACCTGGCCTCTGCTTGCCTCAAAGAGATACAATTTCCCCATCTGTTTGCTATTACTGAACATCCAAAATATACTCTTTACATATTACACACAGGCACACAAATACATACATTATCTATTATATAAATGGTATGTGTATGTACACACACACACACACAGCTCTTCTAAAATTATACACATTCAATCACATTTACTGTGATAGGAAAAACATACCCAGAGCCCAGTAGGGAAAAAAAGAGGGAAAAATTCTACCAGTTCTGTGTACCTGAACATACCCGTAGGAGCCCATTACTGGAGGTATCCTAATTTGTCAATGCTTGTTTTCATGTGTAGAGGAAACCAGGAATAATAAGGAATAGTCATGCGCAAATGCACCATGGACAGCGACATTTGGAAGATAATGCAGGATATTTGAGGATAATGCAGGGTTATCCTTAAGGCAGGCAAAGCAACTCTAAATTTTTTGGTCGGTCAACATGTGATTTGCAGTAGATCAGCAAGAGTTGCCCTCCCATTTTGTCTGGGTAGATCTGCATTTTCTACTTGGCCCATTGCCGTTATGGGCCACCTATTGCTTCCTGAATGAAGAACAGGATGATGTCCTCTTTCCAATATATATCGTCATTTTCACCATTGGTTCCTTTTGCCCAAAATGCATAGGGAAGGAAAATTCTTTGCAGCATTGCCTTTGGCACCTTCCTGTTTGATGCCTACTGTCCATAAATCATCTTTTAAAATCTGATGCCCAGTTTCCCACCCTTAATCCATTTCGAATGCACCTTCGCTCATGTTTTCCTGCCTCCATTCAGAACTGTTGCTTTATGACAGATTTAAGCCTTTGGAGTTCATGGTCTCCAGCGTTTAGTAGTTTCTTGGTGGCATTTTTCCAGAAGCAGTTGACTGCATTGTCTAGCACAGTGTTTCCCAACCTTGGCAACTTGACGATATCTGGACTTCAACTCCCAGAATTCCCCAGCCAGCAAATGCTGGCTGGGGAATTCTGGGAGTTGAAGTCCAGATATCATCAAGTTGCCAAGGTTGGGAAACACTGGTCTAGCATATGCCCTCCCATCCAGTGGCTGGTTGCTAGTCTAGATATTTTATCCTGGCTTCATTGGCTCCTCTTTTCCATCATGATGATGTTACCTAGTTGGTAATGAAACATCTCTGCGGAGAGTCTAAGGGAGAGGGGCGGCATACAAATCTAATAAATAATAAATAATAATAATAATCTCAAGAAAACTATCAAACTCAAAAAATCACCAAGGATCACTCAATCCTCCTCCTCCTAACCATAACCCTAACTGTAACCTTAACTCTAACCCTACACCATAACCCCTGACCCCTAGCTCTACCCCAACTGCTAACCACTAACTGCTACGCCTATCCCTAACTCCTAACCACTAATTCCTAACCTCTAACCCAATCCCCAAACCCACAACCCCCACCCTATACCATTCCTTAACCCCTTAGCTGTCCTGAGTCTTTGAAGAGGGGCAGCATACAAATCAAATCAATCAATCAATCAATCAATCAACCAACCAATCAATCAATTCTAACCTTAATGCTAACCCCACTCCCCTCTAGTACTATTGATCTTACTTAGTTGGATTACGAAATATCTCCAAGAAAATGACCAAACTCTTGACATCTTGTTTCCACTGCAAGCTACAAATATTCTCCTCTATTAGTACTTATCGGTCTTTTCCCCAAAGCTCCTAGGCCAGTGTTGGTGAACCTTTATGGCTCCACAAACTGGAAGAGCAGTTCCCTGGCGCTCATGCTTGTGCCGGGAATCTGAGCTTCCAGTTCCTGGCATGTGCATGCGTGCCAGTCACCTAGTTTTCCAGTTTCTGATGCTCCTGCACATGTGAAGACCAGCTGGCCGCTGTACATGTGTATGCCAGAACCCAGAAGAACAACGGACAACGTCTGGTGTGCTGGGAGAGATTGGTCTGTGTGCCACTTCTGACACATATGCCGTAGGTTCATCATCACTCTCCTAATTTCCACTAACAGAAATTAGCAGTCGTGGAGAAAACAAGTGTTAAGTCTGTTCAAAGCATTCTGTTTTTCAACTTTTTCCCCTGCTGGCAAAGAAACAGCAATCGGTATCATTTTCCTAATGTTGCGTTGAGGTCTCTTTTCCCATTTCTAAAGCTTATGCTCTTGAAAGAGACTTTACTCAATTTGCAGGTAGTTTAAGCATTCCTTTTGATTTCTTTTTCTTTTAAAATTACTTTCTTCTGGGAGGTGGCAGAATGTACTATTGCTTGAGTGTGAAACAGCCCAACAGGACTTCCCTCCTGACGTCTCTTGAGGTTTGGCTGACACCTGGGAAGACAGGAAAGCTCCAGATTCATGGAGAGGAGGTTGCAGAATGAAAGACAGGAGAGTCATGCCTTTCACTGGGCCGTCATATCGCTGAATAAATGCAACGATTCTGTCCTTGGGATCTCTCTAAAATCCCCCTCTCTTTTGAAAGAGGTTTCAAAGCAAATTCTATTTTATCAGATTGAATGAAAACGGCTAGAAAAACAAAACAGGGCAATTTTTTCTCCCCCCCTCCCCCAGCACAGAATTGATTTCTCCCACACTTGCATTACCCTATCTGCTAAAGTCACACTGAGCATCTGTTGGGAACTGACTGAAAGCCAGGAACAGCTTCTTCTGTTTAACTGCCTCCTCCTGCTGCTTTGAAATTAACCCTCTGTAGCCCATGCACCATCTTTGTCACCACAGCTCCTTAGGACGAGGGCAGATATTTTGGAAAGTGTGCAGAAAAGAGAGGTTCGATTACTGCAACGCTCTCTACATGGGGCCACCTTTGAAAAGTGTTCGGAAACTTCAGATCGTGCAGAACGCAGCCGCGAGAGCCATCGTGGGGCTTCCAAGATTCACCCATGTTTCTTCAACACTCCGTGGCTTGCATTGGCTGCCGATCAGTTTCCGGTCACAATTCAAAGTGTTGGTCATGAACTTTAAAGCCCTACATGGCATTGGACCAGATTACCTCTGGAACCGCCTGCTACCGCTCGAATCCCAGCAACCGATAAGGTCCCACAGAGTTGGCCTTCTCTGGGTCCCGTCGACTAAACAATGTCGTTTGGTGGGCCCCAGGGGAAGAGCCTTCTCTGTGGAGGCCCTGGCCCTCTGGAACCAACTCCCCCTGGAGATTAGAATTGCCCCCACCCTCCCTGTCTTTCGCAAACTACTCAAGACTCATTTATACCACCAGGCATGGGGGAGTTGAGATATTCCTTCCCCCTAGGCCATTACAAGTTATGCATGGTATGTTTGTGTGTATGTTTGGTTTTATAATAAGGGTTTTTAGTTGTTTTATTATTGGATTGTCACATTTTGTTTTTATCATTGTTGTTAGCCGCCCTGAGTCTACGGAGAGGGGCGGAATACAAATCCAATAAATAAATAAATAAAATGATTTGAGGGCTGGAGCAGGGGTGGGTTTTATTTTCCCCCTGCTGATGGTTTGCTCAGTGGCACAGTTAAGCTGAGCTTAAATCACAGCTTCTGTGCATGCACAGAAACAAAAAAACAGCTTATGAACGTGCGTAGAAGCAAAAAACAAAATGGTGGCACCTTAGGCTTAGAGAGCCAATTTGGGGGCATGCTGTGAAGGGCTACCAAATTTTTTACTACCACACTGTGGGCGTGGCTTATGCCCTGCATTTTCTTTCAATATCTTTCAGTGCAAATTGGGTGCTCTCGGGTGGAGTTCCATTTTCGCTACCCCACTGCATTCCCACCCACCCCCGTCTGGGCAGTAGCCCATCACTGGGGGCATGGCAGGCCTGGGTCACTTCTGATTCTAGCAACCCAGGCTGCTGTAGATCTAGTTCAAACCAGTAGGAAACCACTTCTGGGCTAGAGGCTAAATCATATGAAACATACAAGACTGACGGCAGAAAAAGACCTCATGATCCATCTAGTCTGCCCTTATACTATTTCCTGTATTTTATCTTAGGATGGATATATGTTTATCCCAGGCATGTTTCAATTCAGTTACTGTGGATTTACCAACCACGTCTGCTGGGAGTTTGTTCCAAGGATCTACTACTCTTTCAGTAAAATAATATTTTCTCATGTTGCTTTTGATCTTTCCCCCAACTAACTTCAGATTGTGTCCCCTTGTTCTTGTGTTCACTTTCCTATTAAAAACACTTCTCTCCTGGACCTTATTTAACCTTTCCACATATTTAAATGTTTCGATCATGTCCCACCTTTTCCTTCTGTCCTCCAGACTATACAGATTGAGTTCATTAAGTCTTTCCTGATACGTTTTATGCTTAAGACCTTCCACCATTTTTGTAGCCTGTCTTTGGACCTGTTCAATTTTGTCAATATCTTTTTGTAGGTGAGGTCTCCAGAACTGAACACAGTACTCCAAATGTGGTCTCACCCGCACTCTATATAGCGGGTTCATAATCTCCCTCTTCCTGCTTGTTATACCTCTGAGCTATGCAGCCAAGCATCCTACTTGCTTTCCCTACCGCCTGACTGCACTGTTCACCCATTTTGAGACAGTCAGAAATCACTACCCCTAAATCCTTCTCTTCTGAAGTTTTTGCTAACACAGAACTGCCAATACATTATGAAGAACAGTTGTAGGAATTGGTTTGTCTAATTTAAAGAAAGAAAGGAGTAGGGGTGACAGGATAGCAGCATTGCAGTATTTGAGTGGCTACCCATTCTCCAAAGCACCTGAAGGCACAACAAGAAGCAACGTATGGAAACTAATCGTGGACGGAAGCAACCTTGAACTAAGGAGAAACTTCCTAACAGTAAGAAAAACTAGCCAGTGGAATGGCTCTCCTTCAGAAGTTGTAGGCGCCGGTATTGACCTAACAATACAACCATTAGATAAAATTTGGATTGGACCAGATGAACAAACAATAACAAAAATGTATAAATATTTATTAGAAATGGACAAATTGGAGGAGGTGGTTAAGGACCCCATAAATTGTGACCGGAGACTAATCGGTACCCAATGCAGCATGCGGAGTGTTGGTATTATATGGGCGTACCGAGGTACACCCATAATAGTTTCCGCAGCTGCATTCAGGACTATCTGCAGTCTCCAAACACTCTTCAAGGGTAGCCCCATGTAGAGCGCATTGCAATAATCAAGAGTTGAGGATCCTGTTTGGGAATAGAGTCCCAAACCATAGAGTCTGGATTTTGCTTTTGTTTTTTAATTTTATGTTTTGCAGCCCTCTTTAAGCAGTTTACAGAGTCAGCATATCATCCCCAACAATCTGGGTCCTCGTTTTACCAACCTCAGAAGGATGGAAGTTTGAGTCAACCTTGAGCCAGCCAGGATCGAACTGCTGGCAGTCAGCAAAATTAGCCTGCAATGCTTCATTGTAACCACTTGCGCCCTCACGGCTCTTCAGATGCAACCCGTTGTTGCGAGCTGCCACCTGCGGATGTATTTTGAATCTCACTGAAGCATAAAAATAGGCGCAGGGCATCCTTTCTAGACAATTGGCAATCTTATTAGAAACAAAATTGGAATGCAGTCTTCCAAAGCTTAAGAGATGCAGGGATGATTACATTTTACTTCTTAAGCATCAATTCCTATCACTGTTATTTATGCAAGGGTAGCGTAGATATTTCAAAAAATGGCCTTCAAACCACGCATCCTATTAATATGTGAAATAAATAAAATACAGGAAGGGACATTTTAATACGAAGGTAGGCATGCGTGCCCATTTGAGGTTATTCTCACACATCATTTTGCAGCGAAAATATTAAAAATTGGAAGTCTCATAACAACAGTGCATGTTAACAAAGCTAGTGAACTGAGAACTCAACAAGGAAAGTAGTTACGGACTGCTGAGGTTACACTGGAGGCAGAAGACAGACGTTACTAGAGAAGAGAAGGATTTCTGTTTACTCCTCCCCCACCCCCAACACACTACAAGTAATTCTTGACTTTCCCAAAATTTCTGAGGCTGAGCAGGACAGTTGTTAAGTCAGTTAAGTCATTTTTTCTTGCCACACTTGTTGGGTAAATCACTGCTGTTAAGGAACAGTTAGTTCCAACAGGCAGAAACTACTTACCTTTTCACTATCTTCCTTCTAAATTCTAAGGCTGGTTTCTGTTACTTGCTGTCATTAGGTTTTTTTACATTTAATTTTAGTCCCATTTTTTTCACTGCCCTCCTTGATTATCATTCCTAGAGCTTCCGAATCATTTGCATTTTCAAATGGGTGGTGTTATCAGTGTAGTGCAGTTTATTGATATTTCTTCCTCCATTTTTAAAACTATGTTTATTCCCACCTTCGGAAACAAGACTCCCAGCATCGGAGCAGAATATCTCCGGGACCGCCTTCTGCCGCACGAATCCCAGCGACCGGTTAGGTCCCACAGAGTTGGCCTTCTCCGGGTCCCATCGACTAAACAATGTCGTTTGGTGGGACCCAGGAGAAGAGCCTTCTCTGTGGAGGCCCTGACCCTCTGGAACCAGCTCCCCCTGGAGATCAGAACTGCCTCCACCCTCCTTGCCTTTCGTAAAGTTCTTAAGACCCATCTCTGCCATCAGGCATGGGGGAACTGAGACATCTCCCCCGGGCCTATACAGTTTATACATAGTATGTTTGTGTGTATGCTTGCTTTTAATAATGGGGTTTTTAGTGTTTTTTAAATTGTTAGATTTGTTCTTACATTGTCTTTGTTATTGTTGTGAGCCGCCCCCAGTCTACGGAGAGGGGCGGCATACAAATCTAATAAATAAATAAATAGATAGATAGATAGATAGATAGATAGATAAATAAACAAACAAAAAACAAACAAACAAACAAACAAACAAATAAATAAATATTAGGTTGTATAAATAAGCACAAAGTATCTATTATTTATTTGTTTGTTTGTTTGTTTGTTTGTTTCCTCTGGAGTGGGGAGGGAATGGAGATTTTACAATATCTGTCCACTGCCATGCCCACCAAGCCACGCCCACCAAGCCACGCGCAAAGAACCAACGGTAAAAAAAAATAATGAATCCCACCACTGATTTATTCGTTTGGTAAAGATTTCCCCAGCATACTTTAGCAAACAAACTGAGTTTGGAAAGTCCTTCTGAGTTCAGAAACGGTTGTCTGGAATTAACTTGGTTTTTTAAATATTAGCAATAGCATTTAGACTGCTAAACCGCGTCACAGTGCTTTACAGCCCTCTCCAAGTGGTTTACAGAATCTGCCTATTGCCCCCAACAATCTGGATCCTTACCAACCTCGGAAGGATGGAAAGCTGAGTCAACCTTGAGTTGGTCAAGATCAAACTCCTGGCAGTGAGCAGAGTTAACCTGAAGTACTGCATTCTAACTACTGTGTCAGCATGGCCCTTATTCATTTCCACATTCAGTGTCTTTATAGATATTGTAATATTGCTTCTTGTCTCTTCTAATGTGTGTGTGTGTATAGGTAGGTAGGTAGATAGGTAGATTTCTTTGTTGAATTCCTTCCTAAGATCATCGTCTTTCTTGGCTTGGGCTTCTCTTGACTTTGGGGAATTTTTTTCACAGCTTGTTCTGACATCCAGTTAACTTTCTTCTGTTTCTTGGTCTTTGGCAGTCTGCTGTCACTTTTGTTCTTCGTTGATTTCATTACACAGTGCCTTTGTGTAATGAACCTATCCATGATATTCACGTCTGTAGAGCATTTCCTGATGCTCTCTTTGAAAAGGAAGATTGTGTGGTGGAAACTCGTCGGCTTTATTACAAAAGCCCTCCATTCCTCTACTCGCAACAGAATACCTTATGCAACCCGACTTGAAATCCTGGGCTTAGAAAGCTTAGAACTACATCGCCTTAGGCACGACCTAAGAATAGCTCATGAAATTATCTGCTACAACATCCTACCTGTCAATGATTACTTCAGCTTCAACCCCAACAATACATGAGCACACAACAAACACAAACTCAAAGTGAATAGCCCCAAACTTGACTGTCGAAAATATGACTTTAGTAACAGAGTGGTTAATGCCTGGAACTCACTACCTGTCTCTGTGGTATTGTCACCAAATCCCCAAAACGTTACCCTAGGACTGTCAACTGTTGACTTCACCTGATTCCTAAGAGGTCAGTAAGGGGCATGCATAAGCACATCAGCATGCCTACCATCCCTGTCCTAATGATCCCTCTTATCAGTGTTGTGATTCAGTCTGAGGCTCCTCAGGGAACGGCTGGACCTCTGCCGGCTCCATGCTCAGAGGGGGAGGACGAGGAACAGGAGGAGGAGGAGGACCAGGCAGATGGGGAAGAGGAATGTCAGGATGAGGAGGAGGGAGAACAGCCGGAGACCCCCGGGGGGAGCTCTCCCCAACGAGTAGCCTGGAGTCATTAGATGAGAACGCACAAGCCATCATAGATATGAGGCAGAGGAGGGCAGCACAAAGAAGGGGACAATTAGCCAGGTATTTCCATCCCTAATAGGCAACAGCTGGGTTTGGGTGTGGTTCTCCTCAGAAAGGTTGAAAAGGCAGGCCCGCCCTTCCTGTACTGTGGTGAGTTATCTTTTGGGAGTCCTGTGTCCTTGCTTCGATCCTTGGCGTCTCTGATTCTGGCTTGTGGCCTCGAAGGCTGAAAACTTGGGGGAGGCATGGGTTTTATTATCTACAGTGGTGTGTGTGCCAGCAAGAAGCCTGTTGTATTGTCTGGCCGTCGTGACTCTTCTGTGAAGCTTCACAGCATTCCAGTTTGTAAGAACAGTTTTTGTTATCTGTGTTTGTTTTCAAAGATATGAAATGACTTTGCTTTTTACCAGCGTGTCTGGATACTCTTTTTAGTTGGTGTTGGCATCTGGGGGAACCCAGACAGAACAATCAGTATGCATCTTATGTATATAAACTATGTTATATCTCTATATATTACCAATACATACTTGACAAATAAAATAAATAAAATAAATAAATTGAGATCTTTGGTGTCCTTATATGAATAATAACAACAGTATACAAGAATAGTCAGTTTTATGTCAGTGTATACTCTTTCTGATGCTATCAATGCACACAAGAATTGGTTTGGTGGTTTGAAGGCTGATGCTAGCAATGAACTCATCGGATTGGCTGAAACTGATAAACCGTTCAGAAATAATGCTAAACTTCAGAAATCGTAGGCACTCCATCACTGGAGGATTTTACGAAGAGACTAGACAGTTACTTATCTAAAATCTCCTGCTTGAGTAGGGGGCTGGACTAAAAGACCTCCAAGGTCCCTTTCAGATTCTATTCTGTTCCATTCTATCTCTGTTCTATTCTATTCTACCCTACCCTACCCGACTCTACTCTACTCCATCCCTTCATTTCTGTGTCCCAGGCCATGCAGTCCAATTGCATTTTCTCCCTTACTATTTCCAACTTTGGCTTTCCCATCTCCAACCACAAGCAGCTCTCTCTTTTTTTTGTCTGGATGTTCTGCCAATCTCAGATCAAATATGACTATAAAACTCACCAACTCCTTCTCAATTTACATGGGTGGTTGGAACATAAACTTGGATAATTGACCTATTAAAAGGTTGTCTGCAAAATCTAATCAATATTATTCAGTCATTGACTGCATTGTATCCAAGTACAGTTTTGCTATATCACTCCAGACAACGAAATCAACACTAATTTTTTTTGTGCGTGTGTCTGTTCTGAGTAATAAATGGTATGATCTTCTGATTGAAAAGTGTCCAGTCTAGTCAATTTCAATTTACCAATGTCTACGATTTCAAAGTGTAGTCGATTCATTGCACTTTTACTGTATTGAGCTCAGTATAGTGGAGACAAAGATTTTCCTCTTATTCTTTTTCACTTAAGTCTATAAGTATTTGATCATTAGTATTTATATGAGAAGAATATATATGAATTTCTCTTAATACTTTATATTGGAAGGGACTGAAAGGAAGTAGAGCAGTGGTTCCCAACATAGGGCCCATGCCCCACAGGGGGTCAATTTAATTTTTAATGGGGGCAATTGGAGCCTTGTTTAAACCAAGTTAATGGCCTGTTAGGCTTCCTCTGCATGTGTAAAGGCCAGTTTTTGAATAGTAAGAATTATATGTCATGGCAGCGGTGGGGGGATGCTGGGATGGGGCATGGCCAAAAAAAGGTTGGGAACCACTAGAGAAGAGAAATAAATGAAATTTCATTTATCAACATTAATAAAACAGATAGCACTAGGAGGTAATGAATACCACCCCTTATGTTCGAAACTGACATTTATTTATTTATTTAATTTGACTTCTATGCCGCCCAATCTCGAAGGACTCAGGGCGGCTTACAGCAATAAAATTACAGAACAGTAAAAAGAAGTCAAAAAAAAAATATCTGAGCAGTAAAAGCATGGTTAAAACGTATATAAAATAAACACAATGACATGTACATCATCTATACATAATTAGGAAGAATCTCAAGATACCCAAAAGTGAATAATATCTATCTATATCTATGGTCATGTCCATAACCATAACCATATCTATATCTAACGTATCCTAAGTTTGCAAAAAGAGCATAATCCTACAGGATATAATATAGAGCAGATGAACACTGCCAAAACCTGCAAGTTATCAGGATTTCTCTTTCCTCATATATAGTTGCACTACAGCTTCCATCATCCCACAGCATTGACCAGGCTGCTGTTTAAAACAGACGGGGAAGGTACCCAGTGCTTAGAAACATAGAAACATAGAAGACTGACGGCAGAAAAAGACCTCATGGTCCATCTAGTCTGCCCTTATACTATTTCCTGTATTTTATCTTACAATGGATATATGTTTATCCCAGGCATGTTTAAATCCAGTTACTGTGGATTTACCAACCACGTCTGCTGGATGTTTGTTCCAAGGATCTACTACTCTTTCAGTAAAATAATATTTTCTCATGTTGCCTTTGATCTTTCCCCCAACTAACTTCAGATTGTGTCCCCTTGTTCTTGTGTCCACTTTCCTATTAAAAACACTTCCCTCCTGAACCTTATTTAACCCTTTAACATATTTAAATGTTTCGATCCCCTTTTCCTTCTGTCCCCCAGACTATACAGATTGAGTTCATTAAGTCTTTCCTGATACGTTTTATACTTAAGACCTTCCACCATTCTTGTAGCCCGTCTTTGGACCCGTTCAATTTTATCAATATCTTTTTGTAGGTGAGGTCTCCAGAACTGAACGCAGTACTCCAAATGTGGTCTCACCAGCGCTCTATATAAGGGGATATATAGAGTGCTTGTTTAATCCTGAAAGCAGGCTTTCAATAGCAGTTATAATTAACCCTGTTATTTAATATATACCCCACTTCCTGCTGGAATGAACATTTGAGAAAGTGAGCAAAACTGAACAATATAACAAAAAGAGATTGAGAGCATAAAATGAATCCCAAAGACAATTAACAATTAAAAGCCGCAGATAGACCCATCCATCATGCATTAATCTAATCCACCCTCTTACCCCTCCTTTCCAAAAAAACAAAGCAAGAAAGCCTGTTTATGTGACCATTACAGTAGAAACCAGGGAGCAAAAGCTTTTATAGGATGGCAATATTAAGGCTGATCATCTGCTAATGCCTGCCAATCAAGCCGCTGTTAAAGACCCCAGCTGACAGAGGCCACTTGAAAAACTGGCCTCCATCTGCAGCAAATGGTTCACAGACTTCTGAAGGACCCAAATGAAAATGAAAGCCAGAATCACCCTTGCATCTTTTTAAAAGCATTTTAACCATTACTTAAGAATTAACACCCACCCACCTTTCCATTTTGGTTAATGATCACGATTGCAACTCACGAGAGTTACGTAAGTTTTGCTCTGAGATTGCAATTCTTTTAGCACCGAATAATACTGTGGTTTGGTCCTCGATACTATTGTTTCTCTACAGCCTAGACTGGATATATTCCTGGAAAATCACCAAGTGATAATCCAACTGTGTTTCTCTCTCCATTCCGTGTTAGTTGCCAACTATTTCCTATAACTGCAATCATAACCTGGTATCTCGAAAGTATGACAGTAGATAGAAGACAGTTCCCAGAATTTCTTATTAGTGATTCTAGCTAGGAGTTCTGGGAGTTGATTTTCTATTCCACCCAGAATGCACCATGTTGAGAAAAGACTAATTCCCTGTCATTTTTATCCTTCTTCGGTAATTTCCAGGAAATCAACAGAAGTAATTTTATCAATTATTCTAACTTCACTTTTTGCTGAAATAATTACAGTGTTCCCTCGCTTTTCGCGGGGGATGCGTTCCGAGACTGCCCACGAAAGTCGAATTTCCGCGAAGTAGAGATGCGGAAGTAAATACACTATTTTTGGCTATAAACAGTATCACAAGCCTTCCCTTAACACTTTAAACCCCCTAAATTGCAATTTTCCATTCCCTTAGCAACCATTCCGATTATTACTCACCATGTTTATTTCTTAAAGTTTATTAAAAAAATATTTATTAAAGGCAGATGAAAGTTTCGCGATGACATATGACATCATCGGGTGGGAAAAACCGTGGTATAGGGAAAAAGCCCACAAATTATTTTTTAAGTAATATTTTTGAAAAACCGTGGTATAGACTTTTCGTGAAGTTCGAACCCGCAAAAATCAAGGGAACTTCAAATCCTGTAATTCCTACCAAGTAAAGTTACCTGATTAAGGATTATGTGGTAGAAATTTGAAGTTCTTCACATCCAGAAGTTGGCAGGTAAAAAATAATAATATCACACTGACCTCAAGAAGAAAATTATTACCTATAGTGAATAGATCATGCAAGAGAAGGTCTTAAAGTCCACCATCCATTAATATTAATTTTACTTAATTGGATTTAGCGTATTGTATTGTTCTTTTTATATGTTGTAAGCCACCCCGAGTCTCCAGAGAGGGGCGACATATAAGTCCAATCAATCAATCCAGGCAATTAACAATTCAGCAGTTCAAGTCATTTGATACACAACTGGAATAGTGGGCTAGACTTAAGCAGAACTAAAAGTCCCAGGTAATAGAACAAGAAAAATAATGTAAATGAATCATGTCTTTCAACCATTAAGCAACATTGACTCTACTTGCCAAGGAGCATAGTTGGGTGTGGAATGTTGCAAGTGTGCCAGATAGTTGAAGAAGAGAAAAGAACATTTGGAAGAATATCTGAAGGAGAGTGAAGAAGATTCATGAAGGCTTATGGAATATCAAAGACACCAAACTTGCCTAGAAGAATGGCCAAATGAAAAATAGAAAAGAAGACGTTTGGTGGGCCCCAGGGGAAAAGCCTTCTCTGTGGCGGCCCCGACCCTCTGGAATCAACTCCCCCCCAGAGATTAGAATGGCCCCCACCCTCCTTGTCTTTCTCAAGCTACTCAAGACCCACCTATATCGCCAGGCATGGGGGAATTAAAACATCTCCCCCAGGATTGCTTATATTTTATGTTTGGTATGTATGTGCTGTATGGTTTTTAAATTGTTGGGGGGTTTAAATATAATTTTATTATTAGATTTGTTCCATTGTTATACTGTTTTTATTATTGTTGTGAGCCGCCCCGAGTTTTTGGAGAGGGGCGACATACAAATCTAATGAATTGAATTGAAGACATGGCAAGGCAAGGTATTATCTGGTCATTAAAAAAATAACACCCCCATATCAGGAAAAGCAGATAACAAAAACCTAGCATTGACTAAGAGGAGGAAAGTTTGAAGAAATAGCAGGGCTAATTCTGGTTGCACAAGACCAAGCCTTAAGATCAAACGCAAACAAAACCAGAATTGAGAACACAGCAACAGATAGCACGTGCTGCCTCTTCAAAGAAGCTGAAGAAACTGTGGTTAGCTGCTGCAAGAAGATCACACAGACTGACCCACCAACAGCAGCATGACAAAGTAGCTACAAAATCGTAATATCTGCAAGAAGGACCATTTGCCTGCGAGCAAGAACTGTGGGGACGACAAAATGGACAAAGTACAGTGATCCCCCGAGTTTCGCAATCTCGATCTTTGCGAAACGCTATATCGCGATTTTTCCACCCGATGACGTCACTCCCTTCCTTTCTCATCTTTCTTTCTCTCTCTCTTTCTCTATCTTGCTTCTTCCTCTCTCACACTCTCTTCCTCCCTCTCTCATCTCTTTCTTTCCTTCTCTCTCTTTCTCTATCTCTCCCCCTCTTGCTCTCGAGCGGCAAGCGAGCAGCCAGGCGGGCGGGTAAACGGGCAAGCGGCAAGCGATCTTGGGGGTTTCCCCTTTGGCCTGGGCGGCGGGAAGACCCAGGGAAGGTTCCTTCGGCCGCCCAACAGCTGATCTGCTCCGCAGCGCAGCAGCAGCGAGGAGCCGAAGATGGGGTTTTCCCCGTTGCCTGGGCAACGGGGAAAACCCATCTTCGGCTCCTCGCTGCTGCCGCGCTGCGGAGCAGATCAGCTGTTGGGCGGCCGAAAGGAACCTTCCCTGGGTCTTCCCCGCTGCCCACACGCAAACTCCACCATCTGCACATGTGCGGGCCATGGAAAAAGGGGCGCGCATGCGCAGATGGTGTTTTTACTTCCGCACCACTACATCCCGAAAAATCGATTATCGCGAGGGGTCTTGGAACGGAACCCTCGCGATAATCGGGGGATCACTGTATTAGAAAATGAAGAAGTTACAAGTGATCTGGGACTTCAGAATTCAAACAGGCAAGCAGCTGCCACATCACACTGCAGACTTAAACAATTGTTGATAAGAAAGACAAATAAGCATAATGAAAAGTGTCAGAGAAGGATGCCCGCTATCCCCCTTATTGTTTATGCTATCACTAGAGGTGCAGATAAGAGGAAATCAAGAAATAAAATTTAAAAAAGAAGAGTATAAGACACAGGCATTTGCCAGTGACATCATGGTGTTCATTACTGAAGAACCTCATATTTCAGGACCCAAATTATTGCAGGAGGTAGAGGAGTTTGACAAAGTTGCTGGCTTAAAGATAAACAATGACAAAACAAAAATAATAACAGAAAATCCTACACAACAACTGGATAAGGAATTGGAGAAACTATTGGAAATTCAGGTAACAAGAAAAGTGAAATACCTAGGGATTTGGATGACCGTGAAATGCTCCTCAATAAAAGATGATAGCTATATTAAATTGATATAAAACAAATCAAAAAGATTTGGAAAATTGAACTAAACTACAAATTTCTTTAATTGCGAGAATAGCTACTATAAACACAAATATACGGTACTGCCAAAAATTCTTTATTTATTTCAAACTGCTCCAATAAAATTAGGGAAAAATGTTTACACAGATTTAAATAAAACAGTTTTGAAATTTATTTGGAATGGGAAGAAGGCAAGGATAAAAATAAAACTGTTACAAAATAAAAGGAAAAAAGGAGGTTTTGAGTTACCAGACTGGGAATTATACCATCAGGCAGTGGCGGTAACATGTCTAAGGGAATGGATAGTGCTTAGCAGTAAAATAATATTAACCATAGAGGGCCACAACTTACAGGCAGGCTGGCACAATTTCATTTGGGAAGGGAAACATAAATCTCATAAAAACTTTCATAGACACCATGTGAGGGGAACACTATTAGAGGATTGGATGGAGATTAAGAAAAAAAAATACTATATAAAAACCCCTAAATGGATATCTCCTATGAAAGCAAGAATCTACCCAAACGTGTTAAATCTGGACAAGAAAGTGACCTATAAAGATCTATTGGACAAACAAAATTAGGTAGAATAAAAATAGATTGGTGGCTTTACCTCCAAATTCAATCTAGGTACAAAAAAGATTTGTCACAATTTGGATTTCAATGAGAATATCAAGAACTGGTTAATGGAAGAGAAAATGATAATAAAAACATATAATTGCCTGTTAAACATTAAAATGGAAGAGAAAACAGTAAAAGAATGAATGGTGATTTGGGCTCAAAATTTTGTTTATACAGTTGATTTGGAATTGACCTGGGAGAAAATTTGGGACCCAAATTATAAACTCACAATGGTAGCACCTTATAAAGAAAACATCTATAAAATATTCTATAGATGGCACCTGCCTCCAGCAAGATTGGTGAAGATGTTTCCAAACCTAACAGTGAAATGTTGAAAATGTAACCACGAACAGGGAACTTACTGCCACATGTGATGGTCGTGCACAGAGACAAAAGAAATTGGAGAAAGGTTCAAAGGTGGATAGATGAAAATATAGATAAAAAAGAACTAAAACCAGAATTGTTTCTGCTAGGCATCATAAAAGGAAAGATAAATAAAAATAATCAATATTTCACACTGCATATAACGACAGCAACTGGAATCATTTATGCCCAAAATTGGAAATAATGTTGGGTCAAGCACAATTGTAATCAAAAAGATATTAGAATGTGCTGAAATGAATAAATTAACTATGGAAATGCACGACAGAGATGAAACAGAAGTTTATAAGATATGGAACAAATCTGGCTGGAACATAAAAGTAAAATTAATGGATAATGATACGAGAACAAACAAAATCAAAATAGGTATGGATATCTGTATTTATGTATATAGATGCATTAAAACAATGGTGATAGGTAGATACAGTTAGACGAGGTGTTAGATATTGAGAAGAAACTATCCCTAGGATTTAGGGAATATACGATTACATATACATTTAAGAGTGAGAGGTATAAAAGCGTAGTAGGTACATCGATATGGTACGCTGTAAAATGAACCTTTTATGGTATATGGCAGTGATGGGGAACCCTTTTGCCAAAAGGGTGTGAATGTGAGCGACAGTGTGAGCACGCGTGCCCATACCCATAATGCAATGCCCTTCTCCAACTGTGCATGCACACAATCCCTGCATTGTCCCCCTGCGTATGCTCGCAGACCTCATTGAAGCCACCAGACTTCTGATAGGCCTGTTGGGCCATTTTTTGCTGTCCCCTTCTGAATCCCAGAGAGACTAAAAAAACGGCCCAACTGGAAGTTCAGAAACAAATGTCTGATTGTCCTGCTGGGCCATTTTTTGCCATTCTCAGGCATCAGGAGGCTTTCTTGAAGCCTGGGGAGAGCAAAAACAGCCAAAAATCAGCTGGCCAGGGTACGCATGCTTGCTTGAGTTGACATAGGGCAATGCCTCGTGTGCCAACAGATATGGCTCCATGTGCCACCTGTGGCATGCATGCCATAGGTTCGCCATCACTGGTTATGTTACATTATATTATATTAATATAATTATTATATATTATATTATATAATTATTATATTATATTAAGGGGAAGAGCCTTCTCTGTGGTGGCCCCGTCCCTTTGGAACCAACTCCCCCCAGAGATTAGAATAGCCCCCACCCTCCTTGCCTTTCGTAAGCTTCTTAAAACCCACCTCTGCCGTCAGGCATGGGGGAACTGAGATATTCTTTCCCCCTAGGCCTTTACAATTTACGCATGGTATGTTTGTATGTATATTTGGTTTTATAATAAGGGTTTTTTAGTTGTTTAGTATTGGATTGTTACATGCTGTTTTTTATCACTGTTGTTAGCCGCCCCGAGTCTGCGGAGAGGGGCGGCATACAAATCCAATAAATAAATAAAATAAATGAATATTATGTTACCTTTATGTCATGTTATGTTATGTCATTTTTGAATGTGTGATTTGTATTTAAAGTTGTTTTAAAACAGTTTAATGAAAATATTTTGTTTTTAAAAAAGGAAGACAATTTTTTTTTTGCACAGTGAACATTGCAATACCTGAAGACAGCAAAACAGAAGAGAAAAAAACTGGAGAAAAAAAATCACAAAATGCAAAGATCTACAAGTTTTTAAAAAATAACCATAGAATGTTGCCAAAGAAAGCAAAGATACTATCTGTAGCAACAGGTGCCTTGGGTGCAATCCCAAAACTTACGGAGCACCAGCTGAACATCAGAATTGACAAAACCATTATCAGTCAATTGCGAAAGGTTTCACTTGCAACAGCTTACATCCCGCACTACCAAACAACATCTGCCTACCCCAGGAAGGACTGAACAGCTGGATAATGCCAAATCCAGTCCAAACATCTGGCTGACAGTGCAACCAACCATAATAATAACCAAACACCAAGGCTTTCCCTGTTTCAATTTTTCCTTGGTTTTTATTTTATGTCTATTGTGACTGTCAAATATTTGGCAGATATACTGCGAGTTTCCTAGGCCAGATCCATGCACTGCAGTATTATTACTCTCAGGGGGCTTCTGGCAGTCCCCCCCTCTCCTCTAGCCTTACTTGGAAGTGACAAAAATAAAATGTGAAAGATTTTACATGGAAAAAAAATATGGTCTTGCGAGCAAAAATAAGGATTACTTGGTTAGTTTCCTGGATGAACTGGATTTGGTTTTTTGTGCCCGTTTTGAATGAACCATTCAACTATTCAGTCCAGAGAGGCAATTCTAAGGTAATTTAATTGAGCCTCCCAATCAGATTTATGAATGGTATTGGCAAGGCACATTGATTTGCCTCCAAATGGATTCAGATCATGTCTGCATCTGTCATAATTTTTTTTTAATTGATCTGGAAGCTCAAATCAATTCAACCGTTTGATTTGGCTATCTGACCCAAATAGGATCAGTTACCCAAATTAAAATGGAAGCTTCTGTCGAATCACAGGTCTGATCTAAATGGGATTCCTCCAGATTCACAGGCTCTCAAATAGTAATCAGTCTATGGATCAGCAATACATACCCTGTTTCCCCGATAGTAAGACACCCCCGATTGTAAGACGTATCGTGGGTTTCAGGGGGGTCGGCTAATATAAGCCGTACCCCGAAAGTAAGACATATGTCTTACTTTCGGGGAAACATGGGGGTATTGCTGGGGGGGGAGCCCGATGACATCGCTTCCAAGCTCCTCGCGCGCCCCTCGCCTTCGCCTCACCGCAGCGCCACCGCCTCTTCCCCGGCTTGGCAAAGCGAAGGACGACGCTGGTCCGAAGCGAGCCGAGCGGGCGGCAGCTTGCAGCGAAGGCGCTCCTCCCAGCAACCGAGTCCTGCCGAGGCTTGGCTGCAAGCGGCCAGCAAGGCCGACCAGCTCCGAGGCGAGCGGCCGGAGCTGCGCCCTCCTTCGCCCGCCTCCTTTCCGGCAGGCAGGTGGGGTTGCCCAACTGCGCAGAGCGGCTCCTCCCCTCCAGACACACGCTTCCCCGACACGCGTCTGTGGCTCCACGCGTGCACGCCGCTTGGAGCCCTGAGGTTGAACTTGGAAAAGGGCTCACGAGGCTCCTGTCCCGCGGCTGCCCTTCTGGACTCTGGGGAGATGCCTTCGGGAACGCGACCCTTTCAATTTTTTTCCAATGTAAGACATACCCCGAAAGTAAGACGTAGTGGGGCTTTTGGGGATAAAAAGAAAGTAAGACACTGTCTTACTTTCGGGGAAACACGGTAGCTTAATCGTATGTGTGAACTCAGCATCTTTATTTAAGGATGGTTATGTACTCAAAGACCACTGGTAGAATGTCAAAGTATGGATTTCCTTGCAAAGCAGGACTTAATTTTATAGAACTATTTTCCCCCCTGATGTTTAGAATGAAATAGGTCACTGGTTATAATTTAGGAGCAGGGTTGTAAAAACCTGGTTTTTACCTATACTTCCTAGTTGGAACTTCCCATCCCCACATCCCTTTCATTTCCTTCTTCTGGGGATGTAGCAGTTCTTTCCCAGGACCCCCAAATCTTTCTTAAAAGATCCAAAATCTTTTAAGAAAGGGAGGATACACCTGTAAAGTTCCTTATCCTGCAGCTGAAGAGTAGAAGTCTGATCACTGACCTTCTTACTGTCTGTGTGCAAGGGAGCAGAAACAAGAGACTATTAAAAGAGATGAGGGAGGAGGAGGAGTGGAGCAAAAAGCAGGGTGGGTCACACACACAAAAAGAATAGAGAGGCAAATCAAATCAGAGGAGGCAGGGGAGTGCCTGGTTGTTTTGATCTGCGGAGCTTTTTGCCTGCCCCCCAAAATGCACCCTATGTCTTAATTTTGGTCTGTCTCTCTCATACACACACTCCTGATCTTTCTCACACACACATACACAAAAAACCTCTCCTGATCTCTCTCTCTCTCACACACACACACACACACTCCAGATCTCACACACACACACACAAACATACAAAAAACCTCTCCTGAGCTCTCTCTCACACACACACACACACAAACTCTCATGATCTCTCTCTCACACAAACACATACACTCCTGATCTGTCTCTCACACAAACACATAGAAAAACCCCCATCTCCTGATCTCTCTCAATCTCTCACACATTCAAAAAACCCATATCCTGATCTCTCTCACACACTCCAGAGCTCTCTCTCTCACACACACATACACAAAAACCATCTCCTGATCTCTCTCTCACACACTCAAACTCTCCTGATCTCTCCCCCCCCCATACAAAAGAAAATCTCTCCTGATCTCTATCTCTCCCTCTCCCTCTCTATACACACACTCCCTTCTTTCCATACCCCATCTGGGTCTTTACATCCAACCATTGCTGGTAGAAATCTGCTGTTCAAAGATACAGGGAGAGAGAGAGACCCCTCCCTCCCCATCTCGCAAACTGATCCCACTCGAGGATTTTTTTTAAATGTATTTTTTCAACTTGTCCCCGGCGGTAGTTTTCTCTCCTCCACACGCATACACAAACCCGCCCCCACCCCCGCCGCCCCCAATATTTCTTCCCTCGACATTTTCAACCGGTTTATTTCTTCTCTTCGGAAGGAAGCCGGACGGTCTCGGTTAAAAATAAACGCCCACTGTTCGGTGATGGTGGATGGGTGGTGGTGTTTTTTGTTTTTTAAATCTGGGACGAATGCACCCGCGACTTTTTGCTTTCTGTTGGTCGGTTCTCCTTGGATTAGGTCCCGGGGATTGTTTTTCTTTCGAGATTGCAGAAATTAAAAGAAAAGAAAAGAAAGGAAGGGAAGGAAGGAAAGGAAAAGAAGGGAAGGGAAAGAAAGGAAAGGAAGGAAAGGAAAAGAAGGGAAGGGAAGGGAAGAAAAAGAAGAGAGGGAAGGGAAAGGAAGGAAGGAAAAGAAGGGAAGGGAAGAAAAAGAAGAGAGGGGAGGGAAAGGAAGGAAGGAAAAGAAGGGAAGGAAATGAAAAGAAAGGAGGGAAGGAAGGAAAGTGAAAGGAAGGGAGGGAAGGGAAAGGGTGGGGGAGAAGGTTGCGAGGAAGGAGCCTTCTGGAGAAAAGCATTGGATCCAGCATCAGACGAGCTTGTTTTCTTTCGCGGGTGGCAATCCCCACGGGGATCCTTCCCCTCCCCACGTACACCTGGCCCCTCGAAAGTAAAGGTAACCAGCTCCCCCCCCCCCCCACGAGGCTGGTTCCCACGCCAAGGAACCCTTTTGGATTCCTGCCGTTTCTGCAAGCAGGGATCTCTCAGCCCTGCGTCCTTAAGCCCACACGCGTTTTTTTCCTCCTGCGGGAGAGAAGGACGGCGCGCGCCAGGTTTCTCGGATCGCCGCCTTCCCTCGGACTGACCCCCCCCCCCCCCACCGAACTTCGAAAAGCCCAACGACGCGTGGGGGGAAAAGCCCTCCGCCCTCCCCTTCCCATCTCCCGCCGCCGCGCACAGCTGCATCCCGGGCGCCGAAGAACCCACGGGTGCAAACGGCGCGGACCGCGGGCTGCTCTCCATCGCCCACGATCCACGCCGCCTCGCCGGGTCTCCGGGCTGCTCCACTTCTGCAGCACCGCTGGGCGTGGGAAGGGCGAGCAAGGGCCGGCCTTTCTCTTCCCACTGCCCGGAGATATTAATATATAATATATATATATTCCCCTGCAGGTGTTTCAGTTTTCATTTTGCCCAGTAGGTGGGACTTGGGGACTTGGAGCATCAGTGTAGGAGGACCCCCCTCCCTCCCTCCCGCCCGTCCTCCTCGCTTCCTCCTCCTCCTCCTCCTCCTCGCCGCTGCAAATCTTCTGTTGCAATCTTCCCAAGTCTCCGGCGAGAGCAGCCAGCCCAGCCAGCGAAAGAGAAAGAGAGAGAAGCGACGGGGGAATCAACAAGGCACCGGGACACGCGCGCAACACCTCCTCCGCACCCCCACCACCCCTTCCCACGCCATCCCGCCATCCCACATACACGCATACGCGCACACGCGCGCGCCTCTCTCCACCAGCCGCTATGCCTGGCGCGCCGCGCTCGTAAAAGGGGGAAATTTACACCAGCCTCTCCGCTCGGCCAACATGGTTTCGACGTCGCGAGGATTTTTTCTTGCTCCGGTCGCTTGAGGGTGGTTTGGTTTACATTTTCTTTGGTGTGTGTGTGTGTGCTTTTTTTTTTTTTTGCTTCCTCTTTTTTTGGAGGGGGGGTCGAGGTTTTCCCACCCCCCTCTTTCTTTCCTTCTCCCCCCGTCCCTTAAAACCTTCTCTTTCCCCTTCTCCTCCTAACGCGGCTTCCTCCCTCCCCTTCTTCTTTTCGCAATCTTTCCTCCTCCTCCTCTCTCCGTCTCCCTCTCTCTTTTTAAAAAATAAAGCCACACCAAGGCGAAGATGGATGTCTCGTTTTGTCCGACCAAATGTAGTTTTTGGAAGGTTTTCTGGCTCTGGAGCATTTGGGGGGACTACTTGGTTTCCGTTTTGGGTTGCCCTGCCAACTGCCTTTGCAACAAAACCGAGATCAATTGCAAAAAACCGGATGATGGCAACCTCTTCCCTCTGCTGGAGGGCCAAGATTCGGGATCCACCAATGGAAATGCCAGCATCAACATTACGGATATCTCTAGGAATATCACCTCGATGTAAGTCCTGGCTTCTTCCTCGGCTCGAGGGGGTCTCCTCCTCCTCCTCCTCACCCTCCTCCTCCTCTGTCGGTCTCCCTTCCTCACTGCCCCCCCTTTTCTCCCCCCCCCGCGTGTTCAAATACGAATGTGTGGTGACTGTAAAGGAGATTGCAGGGGTGGGGTGGGATGGAGAAGGCGAAGATTGGGGCTTCTTCTGCTTTGGCCATGTATATTCCGATGCCCTCTTGGCTTCTATCCTGTGACTTGCCCCTGGCTGCTGGAGATGGTTTGGGATGGGACCTTTTCAGGTTTCAGCATCCCTTCCCCTCGCTGCCCCCACGCAAATTCCCTCCAGGAAAAAAAAAAGCAACAGTTTGCAAAAAAAGGAAAAAAATGCTAAAAAGGGCCAGTGGAGCCTGGAAGGGTTTTGCCAGGGCAGTTGGGAGACAGGAGCATTTGCCTGGCAGAGAGGTTGTATTATATCTGGCCGACCCATCTTTCAGTGACTTATCTGTAGCTTGCTTTTAAATTGTGTCCAATGAAGAATATGGTCTGTCTGTCTGTCTGTCTATGCCTGTGTGTCTCTCCCAGCCCAGGATAACAGGACTTTTTCTGATCCCCCCCACTCCTCTTCCTTTTATACTGAAGTGTTCCTGCCCTTTTTCATGCTTTAAAACACACACACACACACACACACACACACACACACACAACCATATCAACACTGCAGATATATATGCTGGGAGAGAGAGGGGGGACACATAAACATTTATGCCTGTATGTGTGCACCTAAAATGACCTTTTGGAAATAATTGTCCTACATAAAGTCATCCACATTCAAGTTGTTACACACACTCATGGACACACAGATGCTAACATATTTTAATGGCCGGTGGGTGGTGTGTCTGATTCCAGAATCAGTCCTTTCTCGCTTAGTCCCCCCCTCTCTCTCTTCCCCCCCCCCACTTTAAACAGTGCATATTTTGTCTATAGCTGGCCTGAGGTGCGGGCTGTTGAAAAGGCAGATATTTTTTTAGTGGTGTGCTTTGCTGCTTTATCTGGAAAAAAAATCAACTCCCAAGTTCCTCCTTTCTCCTGGTTAGGAAACCCCGGTGGATGAAACACCATCAGTGAGTTGTGGGGGATGATGTGGGGGATAGAAGGGAAAGGAACCAAAATCCTCCCCACCTATCCCTCTTTTCACAAGTTTTTAATCAACCTGGATGGCAAATATGAATCACAGCAAACACCTTTCAGCTTGGCTTTCTACATTGTGGAGGGGGGGAAAAACCACACACACACACTTGCTTGTTTATAGAAAAGGAGTGGATGGACAAAAAACCCCCACTCTTCATTCATTGACACAGACCGGAGTAGGCTTGTTGGGGTGTGAGTAAGGGAGGGTGCAACCTCCTGTGCAAGTTACCCATGGGACCCCCATAGGGATGGGGGAGGGTGAGTGGCCTGCAGGATGAAGAACGTGTGATGTTCATTATTATTATTATTAGGCAGTGAAATGCAGGAAACGATAGGGATCACTAATGAGAAAGGGGAGGGCGGGTAGTCTTATTAATTAAATATCCCAGTGGCACAAAACACTTCATAGGAGGAGTGGGGGGTGGAGGGAGAAACAGATGGGTGACTTTAGGTTGCTGGTTTTCCATCCTTGGAACAAGGGAGATGTTTTTCAGCTCTAACAGAGCTCGGAAATAATTGCCCAAATAGGGATGTGGGGTTTTTTCCCTCTTGTTTGGCAGAGAGAGCTTAGCGGTGCACAGAAGTTGAGGTGGCATTTTAAAATACTCTTTAAGATGGGCTCTCTGTGTTTCTTCTGGGTTGGGTGGATTCTAAGGGTTGGCCCTTGGCCTTGCCAATAACTTCTGCAAAAGTTACTAGACCCTAGCATGGGAAGAGGAGAGAGAAAAAGAGAGAGAGAGACAGACAGACAGACAGAAGAACACAGAGCGAGAGAGAAACAGAGAGAAAGAGAGAGAAACAGAGAGAGAAAGAAGGAGAAAGAATATGGGACGGAAGAATATGTCTATTTCCAAATATTTTTCTGCCTGGTTGGTTAGAGACAATGCTAACGTGATAGAGGTGATTGGGTGAGTGGTTGCATCCTGTCCTTAGTAACTTTTCCCACCATTTTATTGCTGTTTTTCTTCCCACAATCCCTGCCTCCCCCCATTGCCCCAAGGAATCAGAGAAGCCAACTTTGGAAATAGTCCTGCATTCAGTTCCCAGACGGATCCCCTATTTTTACAGTGTAGGATGATTTCTAGATAACATCAGGAACAAAAGAAAAATAAGTGCATGGATGATTCTGGCCTTCTCATCTTTCAGAGGCATCTTTGCCAATTTTCACGTTTCCTCCCCTTCTCGTTGTTCTCCTGTAATTCACCACTGTTTATAAACGAAGCAGCGATGCCTTCTTAGTATTTTGTGTGTCTATATCATAATCTGAACTGCTGGGGGAGATATGATTATGTGAATCTTTTGTATCCGGGAAATAACTTGATTGGTTTGAAAACGCTGATCAAGCTGTTGGTGGAATAGGTGGAGGACCTGCTCCAAACTCCAAAATAAGCGAAGATGTTTTGTATACCATTTTGAAAGAACAAACATTAATTGTTATTCCCCCACCACTGCCAGGAAAAGATTAGAGGCTGTTAGGGTAGCTGGAAATTTGACTCTGCTTGTGATCTTCACCTTGGCCTTTTGAAATAGCTAAGGAAAAAACATTGGATATTTCTCTGGCTAGTATGATGCTGCAGAAAATACACTTTTGAATTTGGGGAGGTGGGCTGAGAAACAGCAGAAAAAGAGGTGACTTCTCTTGAAAGGGGATTTCACCAATTTGGGTAGAATCTATGAAGGATCCTGGTAGCCACAACCTCTGGGCTCTTCCCACAGCTAAATGGAGCTTCCATCCTCAAGGGCAGTATGCCATCCGCTGCCAAATCCCACCTTGTTTTGTCCCTGCTTGAAATTCTCGGGATGCTTTCGTCTATCTGCAATTGGAAGCAGGGTGCTGACTGAATGATCTTTTGCTTGAATGATAATAACAACAACAACAGGGTTCTTTTGCTAACATGTGCAGGCATGGAATCGAATACATTTCTATCCCTGGTCTGATAATTCTTAACGGGTCTGTTTAATAAGCAAGAGGCTACACTATGTGTCAGCGAACTGGAAACAACAATGCCTATCCCTGCTGATCGAGCCAAATCAATGGGCTTCGAGTAAGCTTGGAGAAAGCTTTGGGGGGGCAATCCCCCCCACCCATTGAAGGAGATCTACACATTGGAATCACACCTTTCACTCTCTGAGTTGGGTGGGTAGTCCCCAGGCCCCTTTATTTTGCCTGCTTCTTTAGCTTTCAAGCAACCTGCTGCTGTGCAGGGGCCATTCGTCTCAACCGATTGTACAAATGCCGTGGCCAACTCTAGCTTGCTATTTCTTTGCAAAAGAAGGTTCCTGTTTCCCCCCAGCCCACCGGTCTAGTTCTGCTTGAAGGTTCTTTTGGAGTGCCTCTTTGATGAGGCTGTTGAGCTGAATTCCTTGAAAGGTTGGACATATGGTTGCATCCCACTGTAGCCTCCCTGGCAGTCCATATTCTCTGATTTTTTTGGGGGGGGGGGAGAAGAAAGATTTGTGAGAAAAATTCCTTCTGGGTGACCTTTCCTTAGGATTTAATTGAAGGATGGGAAGCCAGGTTGGCTGTAGTCTGCTGGAGGGTGATTGGACAAAAAAAGGCAGAACATTTCCTCTCCCTCCCTCCATCCCTCCTATCCTATTTCTCTCTCTATCTCGTTTCTCTCTCCACTGTCTATCTCTTCTATCTCCTCTATGATCTATTTCTTCTCTTCTCTCTCTCTCCTCTATCTATCTATCTATCTATCTATCTATCTATCTATCTATCTATCTATCTATCTATCTCTTCTCTCTCTCCTCTATATATCTACTCTACCTATCTTCTGTCTGTCTGTCTGTCTGTCTGTCTGTCTATCTATCTCTTCTCTCCTCTATCTATCTACTCTACCTATCTTCTATCTCTCTATCTCTCTATCTCTCTATCTCTCTATCTCTCTCTCTATCTATCTATCTATCTATCTATCTATCTATCTTCTATCTATCTATTTTCTCTCTCTCTCTCTTATCTATCTATCTATCTATCTATCTATCTATCTATCTATCTATCTATCTATCTATCTATCTATCTATCTATCCATCCATCCATCCATTCCTCCCCCCTCTCCCCTCTCCCCACGTACAATAGGACACTACACCCCTGAGTATTTCATGGGTGAGAGGGAAGAGAATTATTTTCTCCTTTGGTAGAAACGTCTGAAGCCAATCCTCTTTTGCCAAACTGAACCGGTAGAACACAGCTGCTGTGAGAAATATCTTGGCTTGTCGATAGGCAGACGGTCAGAAAATGCCCTTTTCATCAGTGCTGTATTGAAGCCCAATGAGTTGATATGGTCCAGAGGACAGGCTGAAATGGCTGGACAGTAGCCAGAGGGTGTCCTTCTCTGGGCTTCCCCTCTGAAATGGCCTGAGAAGCTTATCTTGTCAGATAAAGAGGGGAGTTACACTAGTTAGTTTATTGTGACACAACAGAGTGTCTGTTTAAGCACCACCAGGGGCTTTTAATTTCATTAACTGTGTCTCTTTGAAGCAATCAGTCCCCTCTGAGGGGGGAAATATCTCTGAGAGTCTTGGATGTATCCAAATGAGAAAAGAAAAGGTGGAAGAAACCCAATACAGCCGTTGCTCTCTAAAGCATCTATTTGGACTCTGATGCTTAAAAAAATATTTTGCAAGATGCTAGAGATGGAGGCTGAGCATTCTCATCCCAACCAAAAGATGGACTCCAAAATTTCATCGTGAAGACTGAATAAATAAAGGACTATTCTTGGCTTGCATCCATTCAGGGAATGATGTCCACAAACCATGATGGATGCTGGTTAAGAAGATAAAGTTTCCTTAGCCCAATGGTAAACTGCAGAACTTGGGGAAACATTCTGCCAGATACAGCTTGTCAAAAACTAAGCCACAACATCCCCAGATAGTAGCTGGTGATGCCAAAGATTTCCCCACTTTGGAAAATAGGATATATAAGAATATATATAATAATGTCAAAATCCTGCAGGCAAATGTTGAAATCTTCTAAGATGATCTCATGATATTAACTGCGAGGTTTTTTTGCAATTTCAGAGAACAAGGTTCAGGAGAAAAGCAATGTAAAACACAGCATAAAGATGCCTATTTTTAATTTGGCCAATATTGGTCTTGGAATATCTAGATTTGTAAGGCTGAATCGTTGATGCGCCTAGTAAGTATGAAGGCCACACTTTGTCCTTTAAATGAGACTGTATTATGTGTGTCATTCTGTAATTTTCAGCCCGGTTTTTAAAATGTTCCTGAAGGTTGCAGATGGAATGGCTATAAAATGAAGAGATTGGGAATAGTTGGGAAACTTGTGTTCTATCAATGTGGTATTTGTATGACATTGTATGTTTGTGTTACTGTGTAGTGACTTAGTTACACATCTGAATGGAGGGATGGAGGGATGGATGGCATCTTTCCATGTTGTCATTTGGTTGGATTGTAATTTATTTATTTATTTATTTATTGGATTTGTATGCCGCCCCTCTCCGTGGACTCGGGGCGGCTAACAACAGTGATAAAAACAATATGTAGCAATCCAATAATAAAACAACTAAAAAAACCTTATTATAAAAACCAGACATGCATACTTACATACATACATACGTAATCTTGGATAGCTTTGTCTTTTCTGCTTCATCTTCCTAGAAATGGGGAAAAATAACATTTTATATAATTCATCTACCACTCTTCAATTTTGCTGCCTGATATTTCTGGGGATGTTGTCCGCCACTTTTGGAAATAACTCTGTGATGAAGTATAACTTATGTTGACTTGCAGCTGCTTTCCAAGGTTCACCTCCAAACCTAACGTTTTAAAATAAATAAACTGCTCGAGTGAGGGTTCTAGAAATATCTTTATTTGTCCTTTAATCCTACTCCTCTATTTTGATTAAAAGCCACGGTGGCGCAGTGGTTAGAATGCAGTACTGCAGGTTACTTCTGCTGCCTGCCGGCTGCCTACAATTTGGCAGTTCGAATCTCACCAGGCTCAAGGTTGACTCAGACTTCCATCCTTCCGCGGTTGGTAAAATGAGGACCCAGATTGTTGGGGGCAATACACTGACTCTGTAAACCACTTACAGAAGGCTGTAAAAGCACCGTGAAGTGGTATATAAGTCTAAGTGCTATCGCTATTTACATGCAAAACCCTGAATGGAATCCCCTCTACTGAGTGTGTAAATGGGGCAGATGGGGACTCAGATATAACCCCTGACTTGGTATGAGTGGGGAGTCCGGCTTGACGCGTAGGTGGAGGGCCATAGATGTGGGGGAGGGGATCTCTAGGGTGTTTGAGAGCTGGAGTATTACGGTCGTAACTGGGAGAGGCAGATATGGTAAGAAAGGAGTAGGCCGCTCTCGGAGAACTAGGACTCGCTGTTTCAAAGCGATTACTAGTTCCAGCTTCTGTCATATACCTGGTGAATTGGGATGTCAGGGCCCTGGCCTTGGGCTGCCAGGTCTATTGTTAACAAAGCCCCCCCTCGTTCAGGACTTAATTCTGGAGGCGGAGGTTGACCTGGCATGCATAATTGAGACCTAGCTGGACCAAGAGGGCAGTATTCCCCTCTCAGAGATGTGCCCGGATGGGTTTCAGATTTACATCAGCTGTGACTCCAGGGAAGGGGTGGTTGAGTGGCAGTCATTGTCCAGAAAAGTCTTTGTCCTTGTAGGATCCCTGCCCCGGAGATTGCTGGGTGTGAGTCTCTTCTCTTGAGGCTGGACTAGAGAGTTCAGTTGGGCTTGTTGTTAACGTACCTGCCTCCCAGCTATTTTACAACAGCCCTGCTTGCGCTGCTAGAGGCGGTAACTGGGTTGGTGGTGGAGTTCCTCAGGCTTATAGTGGTGGGCCCACAGGGAAGGGCCTTCTTTGTGGTTACCCCGACTCTCTGGAACCAACTACCCCCACTGTATTGGCTTTCTGGAAAACATTAAAGACCTGGCTTTTCTGGCAGGCTTGGGACCCTTGATCTTGCAATTTGTGAGTCCGGCCTGAATGATATCTATGCATGTGATTTTTAAAACCATTTTAAAATCTTTTATGATGTTTAAAAATGTATTTTCTATGTCCTGTTGTAAGCCGCCCAGAGTCCTTCAGGAGTTGAGCAGCATAGAAATACAATAAATTAAATTGAATTAAATTAATTAAATGTTCCTTTTGACACTGAGTGATAGATTAAGGTTTTCCAAGCAAAGGGTTTGCAGGGGTTGATGGTGCTGTATCAGCACATTAGATATAATAAATGCATTTAATTTATATAGCTATTTAGAAGCTATCAAGTAACAGACCAAGTGTTATCTTGTAATCCTTACAACACTCTCTCATTACAGAAATGGAAGGGATGGACGACTAGGGCTAAAGAAACATCGCCTCAGGCGGCTTTAAAGAGTTAACGGCAAACATGAGAGTTGAATTAATGTTTTCCAGGATCTGTCTCCTCTCTGTAATTTTTGTGGCATAGTGGGTCGAAGCTGTGCTAGATCTCCACTCAGCCGCGAAGTTCTTGTAGGTGACATGCATCTTATTTTTTACTCATCTGAAGCAGCTTTTAGGACTGGGAGGCCAGTTTGACCTCCCAGAAGAAAAGTTGAACATTTGCTCACCAGTGTTGGATATTGTTTGTAGTGGTGCTGCAAAGCCATTCAATTCAATTCAATTCCATTTATTAGATTTGTATGCCCCCCCCCTCCGAAGACTCGGGGCGGCTCACAACAGTAATAAAACAATATTATAGCGAAACAAATCTAATATTAAAAAAGCATATAAAACCCTATCATATTAAAAAGCAAACAGCACATACATACCAAACATAAATATAAAAATATAAAAAAGCCTGGGGGAAAAAGTATCTCAACTCCCCCATGCCAGGTGGTATAGATGGGTCTTGAGTAATTTACAGAAGACAAGAAGGCCAACTCTGTGGGTCCTTATCGGTCACTGGGATTCGTGCGGTAGCAGGCGGTTCCGAAGGTACTCTGGTCCACTGCCATGTAGAGCATTAAAGGTCATAACCAACACTTTGAATTGTGACCTGAAACTGATCGGCAGCCAATGCCGGCCACGGAGTGTTGTAGATACGTGGGCGAATCTGGGAAGCCCCACGATGGCTCTCACAGCTGTGTTCTGCACGATCTGAAGTTTCCGAACACTTTTCAAAGGTAGCCCCATGTAGAGAGCGTTGCAGTAATCAAACCTCGAGGTGATGAGGGCATGAGCGACTGTGAGCAATGACTCCCTGTCCAAATAGGGCCGCAACTGGTGCACCAGGCGAACCTGGGCAAACGCCCTCTTTGCCACAGCCGAAAGATGATGTTCCAATGTCAGCTGTGGATCAAGGAGGACACCCAAGTTGCGAACCCTCTCTGAGGGTTCAAAGAACACTTTGGAAGTGGTCACATTGCAACTCCGGGATGCACAAGCCTCTGTGCCTTATTTTGTGACCTTATGAAAGCCATCGGATCAGAATTGCTGGGAGAAAAATGCTACTTTCCTATTCCCTTGATAGTGAAACAGATGAGGACTATATTTAATAATAATAACAAAAGAATTGGAAGGAACCTTGCAGGTCTTCTAGTCCAACCCCCTGTTTAGGCAGGAAACCCTACACTACTTCAGACTGATGGTTATCCAACATCTGCTTTAAAACTTCCAGTGTTGGTGCATTTTAAATCCTATTAATTAATTAATTAATTAATTAATTAATTAATTTAATAATAATAATAATAATAATAATAATAATAATAATAATAATAAAAAATTAGATTTGTATGCCGCTCCTCTCTGAAGACGGGGTGGCTCACAACTATAATAACAAGTGAGAAATGCAATATTTAAAAAACATCTAAAAACCCATCATTAAAACCATACAACACAGTCATACTATACATAAACTATATAAGCCTGGGGATATCTCAATTTCTCTATGCCTGGTGACATAGGTGGGTCTTTAGTAACTTACAAAAGGCAAGGAGGTAGGGGGCGGTTCTAATCTCCGGTGGGAGTTGAGTCCAGAGGACCGAGGCCACCACAGAGAAGGCTCTTCCCCTGTCGACAGGACCTGGAGAAGGCCAATTCTGTGGGACCTTATCGGCTGCTGGGATTCCTGCAGCAGAAGGCGGTCCCGAAGGTATTCTGATCTGATGCCATGTAGGGCTTTATAGGTCATTACCAACACTTTGAATTGTGACTGGAAACTGATCGGAAGCCAATGGGTCATCATTAAAAAAGGATACCCAAATATGGCCAAACCCTGTTCCAGTTTCATGAGTGAAGTGGCCCTATCTGTGTTACAGCCTTCAAAACAATATTAAATGTGGCTTTGATTACTAGAAGTTATTAGAATAACAGAGTTGGAAGGGACCTTGGAGATCTTCTAGTCCAACCCCCTGCTTAGGCAGGAAACCCTACACCCTGATGGGGAACCTATGGCACACGTGGCAGAAGTGGCATGCAGAGCCATCTCTCTGGCCACAAGAGTCGTCACCTGTTGGCTTTCTGGGTTCTGGCGCATCGGCCAGCGGGTCTTCATGCTTGCGGGAGCTTCAGAAACTAGAAGAGCAGCGACCTGGTGCACATGTAGAAATCGGGAAGATGATTATCTGATTTCCTCTGCACACATGTACACTGGCCATTTGGTCTTCCCATGTGCATGCGTACCAGAAACCAGAAGACTAAGTGACCAGTGCACATGTGCGTACTGGAGACCAGTAGATTGTCTTCCTGGAGCATGTTTGCACTGCTCTTCTGGTTTCCGGCATACACTCACGCATGTTCCCGTTTTAGCACTCAGTGCCGAAAAAATTCACCAACGCTGCCCTATACCTTTTCAGACAAAGGGTTATCCAACATCTTCTTAAAAACTTCCAGTGTTGGAGCATTCATAACTTCCGGAGGCAATTTTCTCCACTGATTAATTGTTCTGTCAGGAAATTTCTTTTTAGTTCCAGGTTCCTTCTCTCCTTGTTTAGTTTCCACCCATTGCTTCTTGTTCTACCCTCAGGTGCTTTGGAGAATAGGTTGACTCCCTCCTCTTTGTGGCAAACCCTGAGATAATGGAAGACTGCTACCATGTCACCCTGCAGTCCTTCTTTTCATCAAACTAGAATATCCAGCGCCAGCAACCGTTCTTCATATGTTTTAGCCTCCAGTCCAGGTATGAAATTCAGCTGATTCTGTCAGGTTCTGCAGAAACAGCAGTGGAAAGTTTGAGTAGTTTGGAGAACCGGCAGATACTACCTCTGGCTGGCCCCCGAGTGGGATGGCAATGGGGTTTTTGCAATATCCTTCCCCTGCCACACCCACCAAGCCATGCCCACCGAACTGTTGTGGTTAGCTCTGGCCCAGCTCCTGCCCCAAGGACTGTGGATGTGGGGGAGACATCCACATGCTGCAGGCCTGTTTTGCCCCCGTTGGACTCTGATGATGAAGGCTCCTCTGACCAAGAAGAGATGAGTGACAGGGAGGAGGAGAGTGGAGCAGACAGTTCAGAAGGAGATCAATTATCTAGCTCCTCCTTGGATTCAGAACAAGAGTTAATTATACAACCACACATGCGGAGAGCGATGCATAGGCAACAACAACTGAGAGATTATTATCAAAGAAAATGAGGCCACCTGTGGTTGGGTGGGGCTGTGGTAATTAGTGAGGCTGCTATAAATAGCAGCCTGTGGGTTTGGCCATTGTGGAGGATTATCTGATCATTGTGTTTCATGACTGCTTTACTGACTTTGACCTTTTGTGTGATGATTTGTCCCCGTTTTGAAACTAAACCAGAGCCAAGTGTGTTTCACTTTGTGAAAGAAGAAGGACTGTGAATTGCCTCACACTGCAAGCTAAGTATCACAGAACTGATAAGGGACTTGTACAAATTACCAGTTTGTTTGGAGACAAGTGCTCTTTGCTATACCAAAAGAGGGCTTGGTTTAAGTGAATTTTCATTTTAAAGAACATTGTTTTGAATTTTCAAACGTGTGTGTGTCTGAAATTTGTACCTGTGAATTTTTGGGAGGAGTGTACCAGAGAGCTCGACAGAACACGAACCGGTAGGGGAAAATGTTGAATTTCATCCCTGCTCCAATAACCCAAGCATCATTGTTGCTCCTTTCTGCACTCTTTCTAAAGTCTCTACATCAGAGGTCTTCAAACTTAGCAACTTTAAGATTTGTGGACTTCAACTCTGTGCTGGCTGGAGAATTTTGGGAGTTGAAGTCCACAAGTCTTTATTTTATTTATTTATTTATTTATTTATTAGATTTGTATGCCACTCCTCTCCGCAGACTTCGCAAGTTGCCAAGTTTGAAGACCCCGGCTCTACATCATGGAGACCAAAACTGAATGCAGTGTGGCCTTACCAAGGCCTTATAAAGTGGTATTAACACTTCACGTGATCTTGATTCTATCCCTCTGTTAATGCAGCCCAGAACTGGGTTGGCTTTTTTGGCAGCTGCTGGCTCCTATTTAAATGATTGTGCACTGTGTCTGGCTTTGCCAGCAGGCCTGGGGGCTGTGAATGATTCTACTTCTTTTAATTCAGGCCTAAATAAAATTTGATTGGGAGGTATGATCATATTAATTGGGTTTCATATTATTGTTATTATTTCAATTTAATTATTTATACTGTTTTTGTTAGTGTAAGCTACCCTGAGTCCTTTGGGCATACACAATAGATAGATAGATAGATAGATAGATAGATAGATAGATAGATAGATAGATAGATAGATAAGATAGATAGATAAGATAGATAGATAGATAGATAGATAGATTAGATAGATAGATAGATAGATAGATAGATAGATAGATAGATAGATAGATAGATAGATAATATTAGGCAAGTGAAGTGACTTAGTATTTTTTTTCAAATGTTCCCTGTTCCCCATGCTACCCATATTTTCCCAAAAATACAACCCTGTGTTATATGTTTTTTAACCCCGAAATAAGTACTTGGCCTTAATGTCGTGCACTAAAAAGCCCAATTGGGCTTATTATCAGGGGATGTCTTATTTTTTGGGGGGGGGAGTGGGAGGGAAGGGTATCATCAGCATTTCTCCTATCCAGAATTCAGAGCTTCCCAGAGTCCAATGGGGTTCAGCAGCTAATCAATTCAAATAAATAGACGATGATGGTGGTGGTGATGGTGGTGATGATGATGATGATGATGGTGATGATGATGGTGATGATAGTGATAACAATAACAACAACCAGCTTTGGACTCCTGCAGGGGCCTCATACATTTTGCATTCTCTATGGAATGGGCATTAGTCAGCCGTTGGTTCTTCAGATGGCCTCCCTGTCCCAGTGGGACATCTTCTCTTTTTCTCCCCATCTCTGATAGAGCAATTGACAGATCTTTATAGACTTGTGCATCTGGACACTGTGCTGTTTTGGCTGGCAGCAGCTGCGGCAGAGCTGCCGATATTTGTAACACAATCTAGACGCTGCCTGGCGAAGCAAACAGCTCCTGCTCTGGAGGTTGGGGGCTGCCTTGCACCAAACTGCTGTGTCAGTGCGATCTCAGGCTTTCGTGTGACCCAGCGCGCTTCTTAAACGCTTGTTGAGGAATTGAACAAAAGCCTCAATTAATTAATGCTCTGATTTGGGCAGCTCTTTGCTTCTCTCCTCCCTTTCGGCATCCTCTCAACTCTCCAGTTGGCTATAGCAAAGCAGTCAGAGCCGTCACTCTGGGCCTGTTGTTTTGTTTATGTAGGGGTGAAACCAATGCCGATGTCTTTTCTAAATCTGCACACACACACACACATACACAAAGTTGGAAGAATTTGATTTGTTGGGCGAGGATGTGAGTTGGAAAGATATGACTTCTGATCCAACAGCTTTGGGGGGGGGGAGTGATCGGCTTACGCTGAAATGAGATAGGGAAGGCAGACCAATAAACGAGTAGTTTTTTCTGTATTTTTCTACCTTGTGTTTTATGGTGAATAGACAACAATGCCAATTTCTACACATTACATGGATGGCTGTTTCCAAATTATCTGAGCATTATGAGCTGTACTAATGTACAATAAAAGAATTAAAGCTTCTCTACGAAGCCAAAACATGCATGCAAGGATGAAGCTTGCTCACCATCTGACTGTTTGCTTATCTGCCCTGGCTTTATGTCTCTCGTTTCCTTCCATCTAATTTTGCACGGAGGCATGTGGGTAAACTCTTATTTGAATTCCCAGATAACCTGTGAGCCGCCCCGAGTTTGCGGAGAGGGGCAGCATATAAATCCAATAAATCTAATCAATAAATCTAATCTAACCTAAATCTTTGGGCCCCCTTCAATCCCATACGCCCCTTCCCAGTTTATTTATTTATTTATTTATTTATTTATTTATTTATTTATTTATTTATTTATTTATTTATTTATTTATTTATTTATTTATTATTTAGATTTGTATGCCGCCCCTCTCCGCAGACTCGGGGCGGCATACATTTCTTAAATTGCTTGAAACTGTTGTTAGATGTACAAATACTTTTTGCAGTTATTGTAAATAATAATAATAATAATAATAATAATAATAATAATAATAATAATAATAATAATAATAATAATAATTTTATTAGATTTGTATGCCGCCCCTCTCCGAAGACTCAGGGCGGCTCTTAACATAACAGCAATACAATATAAATACAAATCTAATGTTAAAAAATAAAAAAATCCTAATTTAAGATACATTGTTATAAAAACTTATCTGCTACACAATTATACACACTCAGTCCGACTGAACATAAACATAATAATAAATCCTGATATGAATCTTCTCTAGCAAGGGCTGTAACAGTTATTAGTGTTGGTACTTTTCCTGTGTTGCTTTAGAGCAGGGCTCTTTAGATTCAACGACTTTTAAGACTTGTGGACTTCGACTGCCAGAATTCCTTAGCCATCCATGCTGGCTGGGGACTTCTGGGAGTTGAAGTCCACAAGTCTTAAAAGTTTGGAGATCCCTGCTTTTTTTTTCTTTCTTTCTTTCTTTCTTTCTTTCTTTCTTTCTTTCTTTCTTTCTTTCTTTCTTTCTTTCTTCTCCTCCTCCTCCTCCTCCTCCTCCTCCTCCTCCTCCTCCTCCTCCTCCTCCTCCTCGCTTTCAGTCTTGACTCCTGGTGCCTACCTGGACAAAACCCTGTAGTTTGGTAGGCACCGTTTTCATAAGTGATTTGCCATTGCTTGTTTCTTAGGGCTGGGAAAGACTAACAAGTCCAAGGCCACCCCACCTGGCTTTGTGCCTAAGACAGGATTAGAACTCATAGCCTAGTGCTTAGTAATGACTATATCAAATTGTCTTTCTTCTCAATGTTTTTAGAAGTGATCAGTGTAACAGTTATGTTGTAATTCTATTTTTAAATATACAGTATATATTTTGCACTACTTTGAGATCATTGGCTATTCTATTTATTTTAGGGTTGGATTAACTTGTTTGTTTTGATGGGACTTTCCTGTGCAGTTAGCTACTATGAATCTTCAAGAATGCATTGTAATTCAGTCTTTGGAATATTCAAAAATTGTACCTTTTTCTTGCAACCTATAACCCAGTGATGGCGAACCTATGGCATGGGTGCCACAGGTGGCACGTGGAGACATATCTGCTGGCATGCATGTGTGTGCTGGCCAACTGATTTTTGGCTTGCACAGAGGCTCTGGGATAGTGTTTTTGGCTTCCAGAGAGCCTCCAGGGGGATGGGACAGGGTGTTTTTATGGCTCTAGTGAAACCTTTGGAACCTGGGGAGGGCAAAACCTGAGCCTATTGGGCCCATCAGAAGTTGGGAAACAGGCCCTTTATGGCCTCCAATAGGCGTCGGGGGGACGACAACAGGGGAAGCTGTTTTCGCCCTCCCCAGGCATTGAATTATGGGCGTGGGCACTCAGGCATGCGCACTAGCGTGCGTGCATGCTCTTTCAGCACCCGAGGCAAAAAAAAAATGTTCACCTTCACTACTTTAACAAAAATGTCTTGGGTTTTGAAATGGGCTTTCTGTTTCTGAAGGAATTTCCCCCCCCCCAAGAAGTTTGGACAAATCCCCTTGAAGTGTTATTTGTACAGATAGTCCTTAACTTACAACACTTCGTTTAGTGACTTTTCAAAGTTGCAGTGAACATAGTGACTTACAACTATTTTTTCACACTTACGACCGCTGCAGCATCCCCGTCCCTATGCTCATGTGATTTACATTCAGATGTTTGACAACCGAATCACATTTATGACAGTTGTAGCATCCCAGGGTCATGTGTTCCCTTTTTGTGACCTGACAAGCAAAGTCAATGGGGAAGCCAGATTCACATAACAACCTTCTGAGTAATTTAACAATGGCAGTGATTCACTTAACAAATGTAATGAGAAACGTTGTAAAATGGGGCAAAAACTCACTCGACAGATTTCTCGTTCAGCAACATAAATTTTGGTCTCAACTGTGGTCATAAGTTGATGGACAACTTGCACTTTCTTTGAAAAAAAACAGCCAGTGATTCTTTACTATGGACGGGATAAGAGGAGGCTAAGTAGCTGGTTGGCTGATCTCTAAGCTGCTATTCCGTTAAGTGTCTAGAAATGTTAGCTTAGTCCCAGAATGCTGCAAACACATCTGCCTTTCCATCTCAAGGGACAGGGCCCTGAACTAGCAGCCATTAAGCTTTGTTTGCTATGCTTTTCCCCTTTTTTTGCAATCTCTAGAGTAGAGTAGAGACATTATCTGTTATCATGTAGTTAGGCACCATCCCTGTCTGAACAGCTGCTTGAAGGAAGAGCAACAACTAGCTAAATTCTTTATATATATATATATATATATATATATATATATATATATATATATATATATATATATATGTCACATGTTTAAGCTTAATTTGAAAATTATATATAGTGTGTGTGTGTGTATATGTATATGTATATGTGTATATAATCTTTCTCCCTCGCTCTCCCTCTTGTCTCCTCTCCCCCTCCCCCCTCTCTTTCTACCTACCTACCTACCTACCTACCTATCTACCTACCTACCTACCTATCATCTTCCTTCCTTCCTTCTTATCTATCTATCTAGCTATCTATCTATCTATCTATCTATCTATCTATCTATCTATCTATCATCCTCTCTCCCTTTCTGTGGTGCTCCTCAACAAAATATCCACCACTTTGTGTCCAAATGTTCATCAAGAGTGTATATTGATTCAATGTCTGATTTTTTTTCAACATAGACCACCCTTTTCCTTGAATGGCTGGGTGGACATTAACATTTGAACTATTATAAGTCCATGCATTTGCCATTCACTAAATAAATAAATCGCCCTCTTTCCCTCTCTCTCCTTCTTTCTCTCCTCCCTTCTTCCCTCCTTCCCTCCCCCTTTCTCCTTCCTTTTCCCTCCATCTTCCTGCCTAAAACACTTGGTAAAGTTTTTAAAAAGTCCTAGTCCTTCCTAGTACTGCCATACTGAGTTATTACAGGATGCCTGTTGATCACAGAGTTGTGAGCCATGGTCACAAATTGCAGCTTCATTTATTTGCTGTTCTTGTCAAGCGCAGGAAATCAGAAGTCTAGGCAGTTCAAAAAATGTAAGTTTATTTTAATGCTGATGCTCTCTATAAGAATCTGAACTACTAACAATCAAAGCAAATGGACGACAGATAAGAGTCAGCAGAATTCAAGGTGGGTTGAACTTAAATCTCTCGTGGGTACGAAATGACTGAAGATTGATGATCCTTTTTACTCCTCCCTCCGGCTCATCGTGGTCCTCTCCTACAGTTCTCATTCATTGAGTTAGACCGTGTCAGACACAAAAACTGTGCCTTAATCTGACGTGGGAAATAGAATAGAATAACAGTGTTGGAAGGGACCTTGAAGGTCTTCTAGTCCAACCCCCTGCTTAGGCAGGAAACCCTACACTACTTCAGACAGATGGTTATCCAAACATCTTCTTTAAAACTTCCATTGTTGGAGCATTCACAAGTTCTGGAGGCAAACTGTTCCACTGATTAATTGTTCTAACCATCAGGAAATTTCTCCTTAGTTTTAAGTTGCTTGTCTCCATGATTAGTTTCCACCCTTTGCTTCTTGTTCTACCCTCAGATGCTTTGGAGAATAGGTTGACTCCCTCTTCTTTGTGATAACCCCTGAGATATTGGAGCACTGATATCATGTCACCCCAGTCTTTTTCATCAGACAAGACATACCTAGTTCCTGCCAGTTCTATGGGTCTGGCTTGGTGGGCATCGCTTCATGCGATAATCCTTTGATTCCAATCATTCTGTGCTTGAAAAAACTTTTCTTATCTGTTGGTTTGTTTCAGGGGTGAAATTCAAACATTTTTCTCTACCATTTCTCTTGACGTAGCTTGGTGGGTAGGCAGGGGAAGGATACTGCAAAATCTCCATTCCCTCCCCACTCTGGAGGTGGTATTTGCCGATTCTCCAAACTACTCAAAATGTCCACTACCAGTTCTCCAAAACATGTTGAATTTCACCCTTGTTTGTTTGTTGATTTATTTATCAAATTTATTCCCATTAAAAAAAAAATCTCGTGAAACTTTACAAGGTATTTTGGCATTGTTACATGTGATTTCAGGCTTATATTTTAGAATGGGACAAGTAGAGATTTATAGTTCTGTTTATTAGACAGATCTTACACTTTTGTTTTTATCAAGTCACACCAGCTTGTTTCTTAATCCTTGGCTTAGATACTGGGCTGGTCTTGGCTTCTATCTTGCATTGCTTTCTGATTATAAGTTCATGGATATGGAACGTTGTAATAATTTAGCTGTGGCTCTGTCCTAGATGTCTGGTGGGTTTTAAAATATACAGACAGCTCTAAATCTATGGGATCATAAGGTTCCTTTCCAGGAGTTGCCTAAAAATGTTGGCAATGTCTGTCGAAAGACAGCTGGTTGTCACACCAAATTTTCTGCCTAATGGAGTTTGCCAATTAGAGTTGTAGGTTTTGATAATCAGAAAGAGAGCCATCATGTGACTGATCCAATTTCATCTTGGATTTCATTTATTTATTTATTGCATTGGTCATTACACAAACTTGTTGTTCACAATTGGGCACTTTTGCCAAAAACTAAGCATAAACCCTGGTTTTCATGGCCAGGCCTGGGGGCCGTGATGTAGCATCTTATCACGTCCAGCTGCAACTGTTTTGTATAATTGTGGATTTGATTGGTCATTCTTTTTTTGGTTTATTATGGGTTTTCTTTTAATGTTCTTATTACTAATTATTTGACTTGCTTATTGTATGTACTATTTATCGTTGTAAACCTCCCTGAGTCCCACTAGGATTGGGCAGCATAGAAGTCAAATAAATTAAATTAAATTACATTAAATTCAAGAAAAAAAAGAATTGTATGACCACATGACACTAAAAGAAGCAGTAAATGCAGGCTGGTTGTCAAGCCCTAAAATTGTAGTCTCGTGACTGATGAGGGGGCTGGCCATTGGAACTTTGGAACTGGAGACTGTTGGGGCCTGGATGGGTGTCAACAAGCTCAAACTCAACCCAGACAAGACGGAGTGGCTGTGGGTCTTGCCTCCCAAGGACAATTCCATCTGTCCATCCATCACCCTGGGGGGGGAATTACTGACCCCCTCAGAGAGGATTTGCAACTTGGGCGTCCTCCTCGATCCACAGCTGACATTGGAACATCAGCTTTCGGCTGTGGTGAGGAGGATATTTGCCCAGGTTTGCCTGGTGCACCAGTTGTGGCCCTATTTGGACAGGGAGTCATTGCTCACGGTCGCTCATGCCCTCATCACCTTGAGATTCGATTACTGCAACACTCTCTACATGGGGCTACCTTTAAAAAGTGTTCGGAAACTTCAGATCGTGCAGAATGCGGCCGCGAGAGCCATTGCGGGGCTTCCTAGATTCGCCCACGTTTCTACAACACTCCGTGGCCTGCACTGGCTGCCGATCAGTTTCCGGTCACAATTCAAAGTGTTGGTTATAACCTTTAAAGCCCTACATGGCAATGGGCCAGAGTACCTCCGGAACCGCCTGCTACCGCACGAATCCCAGTGACCGATAAGGTCCCACAGAGTTGGCCTTCTCCAGGTCCCGTCGACTAAACAATGTTGTTTGGTGGGCCCCAGGGGAAGAGCCTTCTCTGTGGCGGCCCCGGCCCTCTGGAATCAACTCCCCCCGGAGATTAGAACAGCCCCCACCCTCCTTGTCTTTCGCAAATTACTCAAGACCCACCTATATCGCCAGGCATGGGGGAACTGAGATACCTCCCCCAGGCTTCTATATTTTATGTTCTATATTTCATGTGTTGTATGGTTTTAATTGTTGGGGTTTTATATACTTTTCTTATATATCTGATATTAGATTTACTGTTGTTTACTGTTATACTGTTTTCATTATTGTTGTGAGCCACCCCAAGTCTTTGGAGAGGGGCGGCATACAAATTTGAATAGTTGCTAAGAGGCAAGGATGGGTTCCACTTACCTTTGCCACCGGTTTGCATCACAATGTTATGCACACGCTCACTCAGCTTGTGCGCCTTCCGTCATGCATTTCCACTTCCACGCATGTTCACCAGCCCCATAGAGCCCAAAACACAGCTGTGCTTCGGGTGAAGAAATAAAGCTCAGGATTAACTCGCAGGAAGGCGGGAGAGCTTTGTGTTAAGTAGAAGAAGAGGAAAAGCCATCCAAAGATGGAAAAATTGATAGAAAATTCTAAAACAAAGATGGCGGTGTCCACAGAGCAGCCTGACAGAAACAGATCCACGACCCCATTGTCACATCACCAGTTCAGTTGATCTGGTCCAAACTGGGAGGATTCCACTTCTGCTAAGAGGCCAGTTGTACGTCAAGGATTATTTCTATTGCTATGTACACCAAAATCTTACAGAACAAAGGTGTCAAACTTGACTTCATTGAGGGCCACGTCAGGGCTGTGTTTGACCTCAGGGGGCTGCAGTAGGTGTGGCCAGGTTGGATATGGCCAGCTCAACATCATTCATGTTGGGGACACCTGTGGTGGACTGAGTGCATTGCCAGTGGAAACGGCCCTCCCAAGCTATGGTTTTGCCGGCAGAGGCACCATAGGCCAGTCCTTTGCTGTTTCCAAGGTAGTTCCACGGACCAGTTCTAAGCACCCCTTGGGCCAGATCTGCCCCCCTCCAGGCCTGGAGTTGACACCCCTGCTACAGAGCAATAGAGCAAAATTATGAACACTACAGGTATGGATTCCTGGCTTGAATTTCTTTGGATCTGGAGAACCGTAGGGAGCTGTTATCCATTAATTGGATGCCAGAACACTTTTGAAATATTGCCAAGAAAGATGTTATCCTTTAATTGAAACCTGGCAGAAATCAGGCCTTTATAACCATAGTAAATGCGAAGAGACTTATTTGAGTAACAGGATTATTTGTTTACAGAAATCCTTAGGCTCGCATATTCAAGAGGGGGGGAAAAATAGCCTGCAATTGTGAAGGGCTATCTATGCAATCTGAGCTAGTATAGTTTGTTCCTCTCCTTGATATATTAGATTTCAAAATACATAGCATCTTCAAGTATGATGTTCTTGGAATAAAACACACTGATAAGAGAAGAATGTTGTTCCCTGAAAATGCTCCCCAATGCCTGTTTACTCTGCTGATGATTACGAAGATACTGGCAGTTTTTTCCTCCCTTTACCATTGAAAAGTGCCCTGTAATTTAAAATAGAAATTTAAATTTTCTTCTCCTTTACCTTCCCATCTCAAATTAAATAAGTGATGATATGTCCAGAGCAGTAGTGGGTTCGTGTGTATGCGTGACGCTTCTGCACACACACAATGCTTCTGTGCACGCATGATTCTTCTGCGCATGCGCAGAAGCCTCCCAGGTGGATGGGTGGAGACTCTTGTCACCACTGCTACTGGTTTGCAGAACTGGGTCAAATTGGGAGCAATCCACCGCTGGTCCAGAGATGTGGCATTCTAGCTCTGGCATTTGTTTGTCACGTAGAAAATCTCTTACCAGTTAATCTAAGCAAAACTTAGTTTTTTCCCCCTGTCTCAGCAATAATTAAAAACCAACAACATGCAAATGAGATTCACAAATATCACCCGTTTTAACAGACTTCTGAGGAAGTGTTGAAGAAGTTAAGGAGAAATCCCGTTAATAGCCTGTGTGAATATTCAGCTGTTTCTGCATAGTTATCTTAATAGAATTAATCAGTTTGATTCAAATTAGGCGTGATTTGAAGATTCATCTTAAATCGGTTTGGATATCCTAATCAGATCATTCCCTAAATCGATTCTAATCCAGCCAAGCAGGCCTGATTCATAAAATCAAATCCTCCAGTCAAGCTGGACTCCTTTGATACTTGCTATTTGTTTCTGGTTGTTCAGCTTGTGCTTAAGGATGTTGGAGTCCATTGTCATATAGCACAATGGCCTTCCTTCTTACTGGCAGCACGCTTTAAAGAACTTGATAGGGTTGGTTAGTTTTATTGTCTTTTCCGAGGCTTTAGCAACACTGAATTGGAGAAATCTGTTTTGCTACATCGGCCAATCGCAGCATAAATGAATAGAAGGCTGTGTAGCATAAATGTTTGTGCCAGAATTATATCATAAGTGGATGATCTGTGGGTTACATTTGGCCCCAACGCCCATTAAGTTAATCTCCCCAAATTCCCAAACAAAAACTCCCAATTTAATGCACTATATTCTTTGAAAAAGAATGGCCACAGGATCACATTATCATAACACAATGTTTATTTTTGATATCTGATGGACTTTCTTTGTGTATAGTATCATAGTCTTTAGTGGCTCATTTATTAGTTCTGGAGAACGTAAGGCTAATCACCCCAGACAAGTATGTTAGTATCAAATGAAAAAAAGAGATTATTTTAAAAAACATGTAATGTAGAGGCTAAACTTACAGAACTAAACTTCATTAAATGTATGTTTAAAGTAAAGAAAAAACTGCTTTGGCATGAGTAACATTTCCTTGAGCCAAATATGATAAGGGAGAAGTATAACAGAGGAATAACTGAATTAACAAAGATGAGAAGGACCTTGTAGGTTTTCTAGTCTAACCTCCTGCTCAAACATCCTATACCCATGATGGCAAACCTATAGCATGTGTGTCACAGGTGGCAGGCAGAGACTTATATGAGGCTACATGAGGCATTGCCCTATGTCAGTTCTAGTGCGCGTATATGAGCTGTCCAACTGATTTTCGGCCTTCGGGGGGGGGGGGGTCATTTTTGCCTTCCCTAGGCTTCAGGAAAGCCTCCGGAGCCTGTGGATGTTGAAAAATGGACCCAACGGGCCTACGGGTAGGCCTATTGGGCTGTTTTTAGCAACACTGGCCCAATGGCTCTATACAAAGCCCGGAGGCTTCAGTGACCCCTGCGTGCATGCAAGGGGGCAGAAAGCAAAGCAGGGGTTCCTACTTACCAGCACTACTGGTGCAATGTGCGCACAACTTTGGATAGCCAGTGTGCCTGCGCGTGTGTCCCAGTGAGATTTTGGTTTTGCGCACGCGTAGGAAGCAAAATCTCATGAAGGGGCATGCGCAAGTGTGAGATTTTGGCGATTTGTTTTGCTTCCACACATGCACAGAAGCAAACACACACACACTCATGCACAGCTCTTCTAAAATTATATACATTCAAGAGCATTTACTGTGATAGGAAAAACATACCGAGAGCGCAGAAAGAAACGTACCAGGAAAGACTTAATGAACTCAATCTGTATAGTCTGGAGGACAGAAGAAAAAGGGGGGACATGATTGAAACATTTAAATATGTTACACGGTTAAATAAGGTCCAGGAGGGAAGTGTTTTTAATAGGAAAGTGAGCACAAGAACAAGGGGACACAATCTGAAGTTAGTTGGGGGAAAGATCAAAAGCAACATGAGAAAATATTATTTCACTGAAAGAGTAGTAGATCCTTGGAACAAACTTCCAGCAGATGTGGTTGGTAAATCCACAGTAACTGAATTTAAACATGCCTGGGATAAACATAGATCCATCCTAAGATAAAATACAGAAAATAGTATAAGGGCAGACTAGATGGACCATGAGGTCTTTTTCTGCTGTCAGTCTTCTATGTTTCTATGTTTCAGAAGGGGGTAAAAAGCAAAAAAACCCCAAAAATTTATACCGATTCTGCGCACCTGACCAAACCGGTAGGAGCCCATCACTGGTTTTGGACTTTCTTTAATGCTAAGCATCCTTGGTCTCCATTGAGAAGTCACATTATTCTCCTTGTGACAAGGGAAGAGATTGCGTGCATTGCTACGCAGGTAACATTTGGCATAATTAGGGCAATTCACACATTCTTTGACCTCTGCTACTGCCACGCGGCAGAGTGTATGGGGGAAAGTAAGCTTGTACAGAGACGAACCATCTGCTCATCTCCTGTTCTCAGCTTTATCTCTCAAACAAGTGTCAGGAATCTGATGAATGTCACCATGTATCATCTACAGAACATGTGTGAGCACACTGCTGCCTCTTCTTTTTGACATAGGTCATCCATCTGACATGCTACCAAGTTTGGCAAGATGTTCTCTATTGCAGTGTTTCCCAACCTTGGCAACTTGAAGATATTTGGACTTCAACTCCCAGAATTCCCCAGCCAGCATTTGCTGGCTGGGGAATTCTGGGAGTTGAAGTCCAGATATCTTCAAGTTACCAAGGTTGGGAAACACTGCTCTATGGGACCCACATAACATTCTAAGGTACTTTATTTAAGATCCACTCCATTTCTCCTTCCTTCACTCTATTTCTCCTTTTTTCCCTCTTGCTCCATGATGGTGAACCTATGGCACACGTGCCACAGGTGGCACACAGAGCCATATCTGAAGGCATAAGAACATAAGAACATAAGAAGAGCCATGATGAATCAGGGCAAAGCCCATCGAGTTCAGCCTTCTGTGTCACACAGTGGCCCACCAATTGTCCATGGGTGTGTGTATTTGAGCAGAAAGAGAAGGCAAAACCCTCCCTTTCCCTTAACCCCCAACAAATGGTACTCAAGGGAATCCTGCCTGCCTCAACCAACATAGAGGTGGCACTTGGACATCGTTTCAATAACCACCGATACACTTGGCATCCATGAATCTGTCTAATCCTGCCTTGAATCTATCAAGGCTGACAGCAGTCACGACCTTTTCTGGAAGTGAATTTCTTAAACCAACAATCCTCTGGGTGAAGAAATATTTCCCTTGATTTGTCCTCACTTTCTTACCTATGAGCTTTAGGGAGTGGCCCCTTGTCCCAGTATTGTGTGGTAGAGAAAAGAATTTTTCTCTATCCACCTTTTCTATCCCATGCATGATTTTATACACTTCGATCAAGTCACCCCTTAAACACCGAGGTGTTTAAGGCACACGAGGTGTTGCCCTATATCAGCTCCAATGTGCTGGGCAGGTGAATTTTGGCTTTATGGAGGGCAGGGGGGAGGTCATTTTCGCCTTCCCTGGGAAAGCCTGAATACACACACACATACATATACACGCCTAGTGAAATAGATCTATACTAGTCTCCCTTTATTTTCATCAAAATATACTACACAAACACACACACATATCTCCAAAAAGATTTATGGGAGGCTGAATTTAGTAGTTCTGTAAATTGAAGGTCCTACCACTCTACCTTGCTGTTTGACCCTGGGAATATTACAAGCTGGAAGAACACCAGGCTTTTCTTAATATAGTAAGAATTTCACTCCAAAAATAGGTGCTGACAGGACCCATTTAGGAAGAGTTTAAGGGGAGAAAAAGCTTGTTTTAAATCTCTGGAGAGCTGTCTGTTATCTCCATCTCCAAATGGAAAGAAATACACACACACACAGCATTGTTGGCCTACCTATTGGAGAGGCTATGACAGGCCTCAGAAAGTTGCTAGACATATATCGCCCCTGAGCCGCCTTCTTTGCATCTCTCTACTAGATTAATAGCACTTAGGAATAGCACTTAAATTTATATACCGCTTTCTAGTGCTTTAAAGCCCTCTCTACAGTGGTTTACAGAGTCAGCATCTTGCCCCCAGCAACCTCAGAATGAAGGAAGGCTGAGTCAATCTTGAGCCTGCTGAGATTCAATCTGCCAAATTGCAGGCAGCCGGCAGACAGCAGAAACAGCCTACAGTACTGCATTCTCCGTACTGAAGGAGCGGGTCCAGCAGTCACATGGGTTGCTCATGTCCAATCCAGTGGAACTGAGCCTAGTGTTAAAAAAGCTTGCTGGATCCGCCCCTTCCCCAGAATTCGCTCAGTTCTCGCATCCAGCGGAACCTTTGTGAATAGCTCGTTCATCACTAACACCTTCCCTTCGTTCTATCCTTCCAAAAAACAGTAATAAATCCTTCTATTGAATTTTGGGACTTGCTAATTAACACCAGCCATTTGCGGCTCGGCTTTTCTCTCAGGGGAGAAGTAGCGGTTTAGCCTCCCGCGGCTCCTCTCGCCGCTGGCTATTCCTGCTGCCGTTTTGGGTTAATTGCAATCCTTCGGCCTGGAGGTCATTAGGCAAGTCTATTTATTTATTTATTACTCTTAAAGGGCTTTACCTCCCGCGGTGTGAGACGCTTCCCTCTCAGTCTCCTGGACTTAGTCGACCGTTTCCTTTAAAACTGTTACGGAACGGTTTCGTTTTTGGCGCGAAGGCCTTCGCGCCCTGTAATTTAGTACCTCGTGTTGGCCTCCTGCCGGCCGTTGGTACTCCAGTCCGCCGCTTGGATCCTGGAGTGGGCTTTGAGATGCTCAGGCTTAATTCTCCACCGGCCAGACCTCCAACCAGGGTGCCTTGGTTACTTTAATTGAAGTTTAGGGAGGCTGGCCACGCTGTATTTGGGGACACGAACTCTGGGTTTGCCCAGATTGTTCTCGAGTCGCAGCAGCTCCGAGGCCTAGGAGCAGGATCCCACTCCTCTTGGGAAAGCTTGGAATTCTTCTCCCCCCTAAAAATCAGATTTCTTTTGGCTTAAGCCTTGTCTTCTGTAGATTGTCAGACTATGGCTTCCTTTCCCAAGAGAGGCACCACTCAGGGTCCCAGAGAGGCCAGGCCTACAGGTGATGAGATAACCAGTATCCCCCAGGCCTCGGCCCCCTCTTCTTCAATAGCCCGCCCCTTGACCAGAACCACCAAGGCTGAGAAGAGAAGGGACCAAGCCCTACAAAAAATCCATGATAAATCTGCAAAACGTTTGAAAGTGCAGGCCCAAGTGCTCAGCAGTCTTGACCCCCCAGAGGCTCCTAATCTGCCTCTCTCTGGTGTCACTGTGTTATCTCTGGATGAGCCAAACCTAGACAGACCCCAACCTAACCTATGGGGCTTAGGTCCAGAGGAACCAGATATCGTTGAAGATTCTTCCCAGCCGGGAACCTCTCAGGCCATCAGAGATTCTTCTGCCACTCCTGCTGATATTTCTAGTCTCCCTCCAGAGTTCCAATCTCTTTTCTCTGTGTTGTCCAAGGCCATTGATGCCAAGCTCTCTGCCATCAATGTGCCCTCTTTACCTCTTCCTCCTCCTCGTCCCCCCCATCCCCTCAATTCTCCTCCAGCTGTCAGAGCTCCTATTCAGGAAGAATCAGATTCTTCTCAGGATGAATATGATCAGGATATGGAAGAGGATGAGGATCCATGTCAAGGTCTCTCGGACGATGAGGAATCCCAAATCAAGGTTCCTTCTCCAGTTACTATTTTTCCCTCTCAATTGTTCAAATCTCTCCTTCTCAAGGCTAGAGTTTCCACAGGGCTAGCGGCACAAGAGAAGCAGGCCACTACATCCACTGACCCTCCGGAGGAGAACTTACCCTACTTCACAGAGGAACAGGAGGATAACGAGGTAATCCCTATGCCAAAATTGTTTAAAGATGCTTTGCTTAAGCAGTGGGAGTTTCCAGCATCGGGGCTTAACCCCACCACCAAAGACAAAAGATTGTATAAATTATCCCCTTCTTATGAAGATCTCTTATCCTGTCCTAAACCTGATGAACCAGTCAAAACCCTACACTCTGCGGCGGCAGTTCCAGGCGAAGCAGAAGAGGTTCTCCGTCCAGAGGACAAGCGGGTTGAGCAGATGCTCAAGAGAGGGTTCACCGCAGATTCCTGGGCTATCAAAAGCTCCGCATCTGCTTCATTTTTTTCTAGAGCCATGCTCCTATGACTTCGTCAACTTCAACAACATATTCCTCCCGATGATTTAAGAGGTCAACAGGACTTCAACAAGGTATTTGCGGCCGCCCAATACGTGGCTGATGCCACACTGCAATCCACCAGATTCGCAGCCAAGTCCATTGCGGCCTCCACAACGGCCAGAAGACTCCTATGGCTTCGCCCCTAGCAGGCAGGTGTACGTCAGAAGTGGCAGTTAGCCTTAGGTCCATTAAAACGCGATCTCTTATTTGGAGATCTCCTAGATCCACTCCTAACTGAAACCACGGACAAGAAAAAAGTATTGGGCCCGACTACCAAAAAGACCACCAAAACGCAGTCCTTTCGTCGCCCAGGGCGCCAACAAGATCAGGCGCCCACTTACCAGAGGAATCCAGGTCAGTACTCCCCTCGTTTTCGTTCCCAAGGTAGGAACTCCAGGGGTAAAGGTTACCGCTTCCAGAGAGGAGCGTCCTCTAACAGAGCTTCTAAAAAGCCTAGATGGTAATTCCCCTTCGGTCCCCATAGGGGGGCGCCTGGCTTACTTCTCCTCTAGCTGGCGCCAATCTTCCAAGGACCCCTGGGTCATTGATACAGTACAAAAAGGTCTCCTTTTAGAGTTCATTTCTTCTCCCCCTAAACGTTTTATTTCCTGTCCCTCTCCCAGAACTTCCTCAGCTCGTAGTCGAATGGAGGAAGCCATCTCCCATTTATTATCCATTAGAGCCATCCAGCCGGTCCCCTCCGGTCAGAGAGGCGGGGTTTTTTACTCCATCCTCTTTATGGTCCCTAAGACCTCCGGAGGTTGGAGAGCTATCTTGGACCTCAAAAGGCTGAATTTATTCATCAAATATAGAAAGTTTAAGATGCATTCCCTGTCATCTATCTTAGCCGCTATTCATCCGGGGGACTTCATGGCTTCCTTAGACCTCACTGAAGCCTACCTCCATATCCCCATTGCCAAATGCCACAGAAAATTTTTACGCTTCTCCTTCCAGGGCAGACATTTTCAGTATAGGGCCATGCCATTTGGTCTCTCCTCGGCCCCTAGAGTCTTCACAAAGCTTTTGGGGTCCTTGGCGGCCTATATCCGTGCCAAGCCCATCCACATTTTATGTTATTTAGATGACATTTTAGTTCATGGAAATTCCCTAGAGGAAGTAAGGGTAAACCTTTCTGTCACCATGTCAGTTTTACAGACCCATGGCTTCTCCATTAATTTTGACAAAAGCCACCTCCAGCCTTCTACTTCCATATTGCACCTGGGATCTATCATTAATTCAGAATCCTCCCAAGTTTTCCTCTCCCCTGAGAGGAAACATAATATAGGGGAGTTGATTTCTCGCATTTTACCCCTGCAATCAGTCTCCATAGTCACCTTGTCCTCCCTTTTGGGTAAAATGGTGTCGTGCATAGGCATCATTCCCTGGGCTCGTCTCCACGCCAGGGAACTACAGTGGCTTCTATTACCCTTTCAGAGATCGGGGCTCAGCAACTCAAGTCGTCGCATTGCCATTCCAGCGATGGTTCGCAGATCTCTCAGGTGGTGGATGTCTCCGGCCATGGACAAAGGATCCCCTTTCAGGTGCCCGGACCAATTCGTCATCACCACAGATGCCAGCCTATCAGGATGGGGCGCCCATGCCCAGGGGATGATAGCCCAGGGCACGTGGTCACCGGAGGAAGCTTCCAGGCCAATCAATTGGCTAGAATTAAGAGCCGTATCCCTGGCTCTAAAACAGTTCAAGCCTCGCATCCCCAACCGGCATGTTCTCATTCTCACCGACAACATAGCCACAAAAAGCCACATCTGCAGACAGGGAGGCACGAGATCCAAAGCTCTCATGAGGGAGGCCCTCAAGTTAGGCCTTTGGGCGGAAAAACATCTTCAGTCGCTCCTAGCCGATCACATCTCGGGGAGCCTCAACGTCCAGGCGGATTGGCTCTCTCGAGCAACGATAGACCCAGGAGAGTGGAATCTCCACCAGGAACTGTTCCATCAGATCAGCCTCAGATTCGGCCTCCCAGTGCTGGATCTTTTTGCGACCGAAGCGAATGCCCAACTCCCTCGATTCTTCTCCAGGTTTCCATCCCCGGGAGCAGAAGCGACCAATGCCCTCAGGAGCTCCTGGCCCCCAGGACTCCTGTACGCATTCCCTCCAATTCCGATTCTACCGGACGTGATTCACAAGGTCCTCATCGAGAGGGCCCGAGTAATCCTAATCGCCCCTCACTGGCCCCGCCGGCCCTGGTTCGCGGACCTCCAACAGCTGTCCGTTCAGGACCCCTGGCGACTCCCCGTTTCGGGGGATATGCTACGGCAGGGGGCCTCATTCCATCCAGACCTGGAGTGGTTCCACCTCACCGCCTGGCTGTTATCAGGAGAGACTTAGAACTGCGTGGACACGACCCCGACACAGTGGAGGTCATCTTAAAGGCCAGAAGAGGTTCGACCATACATGGTCCAAGTTTCACCAGTGGTGTCTACAGGAAGGTTTTTCTCCCGTGTGCATTCCCATACACAGGATCATATCCTTCCTTATGCAAGGTTTCCATCAAGGCCTTTCCACCAGTACTCTCCGTCGTCATCTGGCGGCCATTTCTTCTGTCCTAGCAGGGCCTCGCAGACAGCCTCTCCGTTCCTTCCCAGAAGTTCAGGAATTCCTCAAAGGTATAGCCAACCTCAGACCTTCCAAGGTCCACAGATATCCTTCCTGGGATTTGCCACGGGTTCTCCATTCCCTCACGCAGGCACCCTACGAACCCCTAAAATCTGCGTCCCTCAGGTACCTATCCTTCAAGGTAGCATTCCTGGTGGCAATTACCTCTGCCCGACGCATCTCGGAGTTGGCAGCCCTCTCAATCAGGCAGGACCTCTGCCAATTCCATCAGGACAAGGTGGTCTTGCGACTGGACCCCACCTTCTTACCTAAGGTCAGTTCCATGTTCCACAGAACTCAGGATGTTGTCTTACCTTCCTTCTGTCTCCAACGGGACCATCCTCTGGCAATTAGATGGCACACCCTGGACCTCACTAGGGCGCTGAGGATCTATATCCAACGCACAGGACCCTTTCGGAGGTCGGAAGCACTTTTTGTAGCCTATCACCCCAGAGTCATGGGTGCCAAAGTGTCTTCAACAGTGATAGGCCGTTGGATCAGAGGGACTATCTCTAAGGCCTACGAGTCGGCCTCCCTCTCAGTTCCAAAGAACATTACAGCGCATTCCACCAGGAGCGCGGCCACTTCGGCCGCTTGGGCGACTCAAGCTCCGTTGGAGGAGGTCTGCAAAGCAGCCACTTGGGCTTCGCCAAATTCCTTCATCAGGCACTACAAGATTGATTCTTACGCATCAGCGGACGCTGCCTTCGGCAGAAGGGTACTCCAATCCGTTATCTCTCACGATAGCAATCTAATCCCACCCTAGGGACCAATCTATTGGGTATGTCCCATGTGACTGCTGGACCCGCTCCTTCAGTACGGAGAATAGGCGTTGATTGCTTACCTGAACGCCTCTTCTCGTACGGTGAGCAGGTACAGCAGTCACTTCCCGCCCTTGTATGTGTCTTCTATACCTTCTATAACCTTTCTTTCCTCTAACAATGAGAGTTGAACACTAAAGAGCTTCACATTTGAGCCTAGTCTACGGATTCGCGAATTCTGGGGAAGGGGCGGATCCAGCAAGCTTTTTTAACACTAGGCTCAGTTCCACCGGATTGGACATGAGCAACCCATGTGACTGCTGTACCCGCTCACCGTACGAGAAGAGGCGTTCAGGTAAGCAATCAACGCCTATTCTAACCACTGCGCCACCACGGCTCATAGTAACAATAACATAATAACCAAATGTTTGACACCCTGAGCAGCTCTACTTCTTTTTGTTTCTATTTGTAAACAATTCCCAATTCTTTTTCATGAACTTTTCTCATTTTCTGTACTTCTGTCCAGGCATCCAAAATACCTGTGGCATAATGGTCAGCTAGAAGGGAGATTGCCTTTTCAAATCATTGCTTGGATCAAAACTAACCAATAACTTGAACTGTAAGAATGCCAGTGAATCAATACTGCACTCCTTTTAATTGTTTCCACCAGCTGGTTTCTAATTTGCGTCACTTGTGTGAGCTTTCTGTTCCTCTGGAATAGAGAAATAGAAGAAGGTTTTGGTTCACTCTTGTGCCATTCCAGGGGATGGATGTCCAGGGTTTCATCCCAGAAGATCCTGATAGGGTCATGAACTTGAAGATATTATGGAGGAAAGAGGTGTCCAGTGGAAAAAATGACGAGGAAGCAACATTGTTAGGATTTCGTCCTGCAGTTCCACAGGCTTGCTATCCATGTCAATTAGTCAGTGAGTGAATCAGTGAAAGGCTGCAATTTTTTTAACTACCATACTGTGGGCATGGCTTATTTTGTGAGTGTGGCTTGCCAGTCATGTGACCCCGGTGAGAGTGGCTTGACAATCATGTGACTGGACGTGGCTTAAAGGTAGTGTGACTGGCTTAAAGATGGCCAACTTGATGTCACTCATGTCAAGGGTTTTTGTTTGGGTTAGGGTGCCTGGCCTCTCCTCGCCTGAAAGAGATACAATTTCCCTCTATATTTACTATTTACTACTATGAGCTGGGGTGGCGCAGCAGGTAGAGTGCTGTACTGCAGGCCACTGAAGCTGACTGTAGATCTGAAGGTCAGTGGTTCAAATCTCATCACCGGCTCAAGGTTGACTCAGCCTGCCATCCTTCCGAGGTGGGTAAAATGAGGACCCGGATTGTGGGGGCAATAGCCTAGCTCTGTTAAAAAGTGCTATTGGTAACATGTTGTAAGCCACCCTGAGTCTAAGGAGAAGGGCGGCATAAAAATCTAATGAATAAATAAATTAATAAATATTACTGAACATCCAAAATATACTATTTAATTCTATGTATATATGCCATATGTGTACATACGTATTACACACAGGCACAAAAAAAATATACATTATTTACTATATAAACTGTATGTGTACCCACACACTCACACACACATATTCAGAGCTCTTCTAAAATTATACACACTCAACCTAGAATAGAATAGAATAACAGAGTTGGAAGGGATCTTGGAGGTCTTCTAGTCCAACCCCCTGTTTAGGCAAGAAACCCTATACCACTTCAGACAAATGGTTCTCCAATCTCTTCTTTAAAACTTCCAGTGTTGGAGCATTCACAGCTTCTGGAGGCAAGCTGTTCCACTGATTAATTGTTCTGTCAGGAAACGTCTCCTTAGTTCTAAGTTGCTTTTCTCCTTGATTAGTTTCCACTCGTTGCTTCTTGTCCTGCCTTCAGAAGCTTTGGAGAATAGCTTCACTCCCTCTTCTTTGTGACAATTCCTGAGATATTGGAACACTGCTATCATGTCTCCCCTGGTCCTTATTTTAATTAAACTAGACATACCCAATTCCAGCAACCGTTCTTCATAGTCCCACAATCATCTTTGTTGCTCTTCTTTGCACTCTTTCTAGAGCAGTGTTTCTCAACCTTGGACGTTTGAAGATGTGCGGACTTCAACTCCCAGAATTCCCCAGCCAGCAATGCTGGCTGGGGAATTCTGGGAGTTGAAGTCCGCACATCTTCAAACGTCCAAGGTTGAGAAACACTGTTCTAGAGTCTCAACAATCTTTTTACATTGTGGCTACCAAAACTGAATTTAGTATTCCAAGTGTGGCGCTTTAAAGGACTGAATAATATAATTCCATTTCACAGGAAACAAGTTTGTGTCCAAGCTATGCAATAGCTTGTTTTATTATGACAGTACTTTGGCATGATACATAAAAAGTTATAATTTAGGGTAGGGAGATAGGAAGAGAATGTCTATTCTTTCGTTTTGGCCTTTGAATCCATTCCTCTTTTTCTGGAAACTTTCCCCATTTCTGAACCCACTCATGTTCTGAGTAACTGAGATCACCATGAGTCTTACAAAGCCAGTAGAAGAAAATTCTGATTTGCCGGTTATACTTTTTTTATTTAATTTTCTTAGGATTCTAATATTCACCCCCTGGAATCTGGCATAAAGGGGAACAGACTTTGATTTAAAAGAGCAACGAGATTTTGAGCATGAAAATCCCTCTTTAGTCTGAGAAGCATGTTGAGATCCTAATCCATTTACATACTACTGAAAGCCTCATTGAGTTCACCTGTTTATCTGCTTGTATTCTCAATTGAGCCCAAATAGTGCATTATACTGCAACCATTTTTTTCAAACCAAGCCACCTCAAATCTGCTTAAAAGGATGCATAAAAAAATCCTGGACCCTTCACTGCTATGGAACTGAAGTTTCCACAATGTTCAAACCAGGTTTTATTTGCAATATCTGTTGCAGGATCCCTGTGGTCACGTGATCGTGATTTCTGAAGCTCCCTGCCGCCTTCCCATAAGCAAAATCAATGGGGGAAGCCAGCAGGAAGTCAAGAATCACTACTATACTAACTACTTTTTTTGCCCTCCCATGGCTATCCTGTTCCTCTATTTTAGGTAAGTAAATATTGGCTTATTATTGAAGTCTGTTTGCCACTAAAAACTATTTTTCTATTTATGACATACATTTAGATGATCACAGGTTCATCTGGAATTCAGAGAAAAAAATATGGTCAGCGTAGTGGTGGGTTTCAAAATTTTTTTATCGCCAGTTCTGTGGCTTGGTGGACATGGTGTGACTTGGTGGGCATGACTTGGTGGGCATGGCAGGAGAGGGCTACTACAAAACCTCCCCACTCCAGGGGAAGGATACTGCAAAATCTCTGTTCCCACCCCACTCCAGGGGAAGGATACTGTAAAAACTCCATTCCCTCCCCACTCCATGGGAAGGATACTGCAAAATATCCATTCCCTCCCCATTTCAGGGGAAGGATACCACAAAATTCCCATTCTCTCTCCACTACAGGGCAAGGATATTGCAAAATTCCCATTCCCTCCCCAATCCAGGGGAAGGATACTGTAAAACTCCATTCTCTCCCCACTCCAGGGCAAGGATACTACAAAAACTCCATTCTCTTCCCATTCCAGGGGAAGGATACTGCAAAATTTCCATTCCCACCCCACTCCAGGGGAAGGATACTGTAAAAACTCCATTCCCTCCCCACTCCATGGGAAGGATACTGCAAAATATCCATTCCCTCCCCATTTCAGGGGAAGGATACCACAAAATTCCCATTCTCTCTCCACTACAGGGCAAGGATATTGCAAAATTCCCATTCCCTCCCCAATCCAGGGGAAGGATACTGTAAAACTCCATTCTCTCCCCACTCCAGGGCAAGGATACTACAAAAACTCCATTCTCTTCCCATTCCAGGGGAAGGATACTGCAAAATTTCCATTCCCACCCCACTCCAGGGGAAGGATACTGTAAAAACTCCATTCCCTCCCCACTCCATGGGAAGGATACTGCAAAATATCCATTCCCTCCCCATTTCAGGGGAAGGATACCACAAAATTCCCATTCTCTCTCCACTGCAGGGCAAGGATACTGCAAAATTCCCATTCCCTCCCCAATCCAGGGAAAGGATACTGTAAAAACTCCATTCTCTCCCCACTCCAGGGCAAGGATACTACAAAAACTCCATTCTCTTCCCATTCCAGGGGAAGGATACTGCAAAATTTCCATTCCCACCCCACTCCAGGGGAAGGATACTGTAAAAACTCCATTCCCTCCCCACTCCATGGGAAGGATACTGCAAAATATCCATTCCCTCCCCATTTCAGGGGAAGGATACCACAAAATTCCCATTCTCTCTCCACTACAGGGCAAGGATACTGCAAAATTCCCATTCCCTCCCCACTCCAGGGCAAGGATACTACAAAAACTCCATTCTCTTCCCATTCCAGGGGAAGGATACTGCAAAATCCATTCCCTCCTGATTGGCTGGGACTTGAGAGGCAGAGAATAGATGGAGGCGGGGCCAGTCAGATGTGGTATTTACCAGTTCTCCAAAGTACTCAGAATTTCTGCTACCGGTTCTCCAGAACTGGTCAGAACCTGCTGAAACCCACCTATGGATGAGCCTCAAATTTAATGCAAATCCTGGTCACATCAGACTGTATTATCTCTCTCTTAAGGGAAGACCCCATAGGTCAGATAGTTGTCTGATTGATACTGAAATCCTCTTTCAGGTTTCACATAATTCATCTTTTCCTTTGGCATCTTATGGCGTGAAGTAATTGGGAGACAGACATTCTTGCCAACCCATTTCAAATTGCTCGCATATTTGCATGAAGGTTTCGACCTACCCTTTCCCTACTCCTAGGAATAAAGTTGGGTGCAATAAAGAGTGAAATTCCATCCTCGATAATAACTGTTTATAAAAGATCTGTCTCTAAGGAAAACCAGAGGAGTGGGGTCTAATTTTAGAAGAGGGGAGGGTAACGGTAGAGAGAGTGGAAAGCTTTTAGTGAACCATAACTGAAGGTTGCTTCCCTCTCTGAATCTTAAGTAACAAGGACATTCCCGCCAACTCTCTTTCCTGTGTCTAAAAATAAAACTTGCAAGGGGAAGGTTTATGTAAATAACTACTTCCAAGAAAGGAGTATGTGCCAAGAATTGAGGAGCAGCTCAGAGATACCTGATTCTCTTTTGCAAATGACCCCATGCGTCAACTCCTTTTTGGAGAGAAAATGGAAGATATTTGCAGCTCAGGGTGGGAATGAAGGGGTCCTCTCTGAGCTTGGTGGCTTTCTGGAAGGCGTTTCATGACCCAACTAAGTAACATCATCAGGGCTAGAGGGAGTGAGATTGGGAGGAGGAGGACTGTGGGGTCCCTGGTGCTCATTGAGCTTGATGGTTTTCTTGCAGGCTTTTCATGACCCAAACTTGGTAACAACTTCAGTGCTAGAAGTGGAGTTTGTGGACTGGAGAAGTAGGGTAGGGGTAGGCAACATTGGCTCTTCTATGACTTGTGGACTTCAATGCGCAGGAAGCAAATTCTTAGTAAAGGAGGCGTGCGAGAGAGAGATTTTGGTGAGTTTTTTATTCCGCACATGCATAGAAGCAAAAAATTGTTGAAATCTCACCTATGTGTGCATCCTCTTGTGCGAAGCAGTAGCAAAATCCTCCTGGGGTGCATGAATAGAAACATAGAAACATAGAAGATTGACGGCAGAAAAAGACCTCATGATCCATCTAGTCTGCCCTTATAAGCATATAAACATAGATCCATCCTGTATTTTTACCTTAGGAGGGATCTATGTTTATCCCAGGCATGTTTCAATTCAGTTACTGTGGATTTACCAACCCTGTCTGCTGGAAGTTTGTTCCAAGCATCCACTACTCTTTCAGTAAAATAATATTTTCTCATGTTGCTTCTGATCTTTCCCCCAACTAACCTCAGATTGTGTCCCCTTGTTCTTGTGTTCACTTTCCTATTAAAAACACTTCCCTCCTGAACCTTATTTAACCTTTTAACATATTTAAGGCTTAGGGTTAAGGTTAAGGTTAGGGTTAAGGCTCATGGCAGCAACCCAGAGATGTGTGCGCAACTCCATTTTTGCTACCAGTATGCAGTGTGGCCTGTACCAACTAGCAACTCAATACTGGTTGCCTAGTTTGGGCAAGGAAGCATCTGCAAGCTCAAGAGAGCACCACCAAACCACACCCACAGAACCAGTGGTTTTAAAAAAATGGATTTCACCACTGGGCAAAGGGAAAATAACATTTTGCTGTGAAATTTTACAAAGACTTGAATCTCCAGAAACACCTGGGGTGGGTGGATAGTTGCCTCCCAGCTTTCCTCTGCAGTCAGCACTTTCAAAGCTGCTCTCACGCAAATTCTTCATAATTCTTTAGTTTAAACGAAGTTTGGGTGAGTCAGCGCTTTGAACAGAAGACACCAGGAACCTTTCTGAAGTTTATTGAATAACAGCTCTAAAGGCCAAGGAGTTTTAGTCTGCATCAGGAAGACAATTTCTCTTGCTTTTTTTGGCGACTGGTTGTTATTTTAAGCTTTTGGACTTTTTTATTTTTTAAAAATAGGGGATTTGGGTGGAAGTTTTGTAAACTGAGTAGGGTAATTTTTGTACTTACAGAGTTATGGAGTTGCTGGTAGGGGTATGTGAAGGTCTTGCCTTTTATGGGATGATCATCTCTTTAGCTAGATTCCCACACTTCAATCCAATCCTTGGGGAAGATGTTAGGAAAATAGTTTACTAAGGCCCCTTTTAAAATAGTGGTGACTGCTAGTAAAGAGTCGTGCCTGGGCGAAAATATGTTGAGAATTTGTCTTTCTTCTGCAGAAATTGGCTTCATGCATCTTCTAGCTGATGCTATTCTTCTCCTTTGCAAATTCTAAAATAAGCTGTTGGAAGAACTGTCCATCTGGGTTCCATGTTGTTCCATGTTGGGAAAATGACACTGGAAACATGGAAACTGCTTGGAAATAAGGTTTATTGATGGATAGGATCACATGGCTTGAGATCCTGGGCAAAAAAGGGCAGGGATTCTGGGAGTGCCTGGGTTTTTTGCCCTCTGTTGGGCTCTGAATTTGAGCTTGGTTGTCAGACTCCCTTGAGGTCATCCATGGGTGACTTTATAGGTTGTCTTTTGAGTCCCAGGCTTGGTTGACTCTTGCTGAGTGATGATATAATGAAAGGGCTTTCGGCAATTCCTACTATGGCTCCGCCTGAAAGAGGTAGATCTTTGTTATATAGAATGGCCCAGGCCTTAGTGGCTCATTGATAAAGCTGAGTTTCTGCCTCCTTTTCAGGGGAAATATTCTTCCCTTTTAATACTTCCTAAAATACCTCAATTTCCTAAGAGAGGGCTGGGTGCTAACTTCCTACAAAGCTAGAGACAATGTTCCTTCAGTCTGTATTGTAAATAAATAAATTTATTGAATTTATAGCCTGCCCTTCTCCTAACGGACTCAGGGTGGCCTACAAGAATAAAATATTAACAAAGATTAAAATACTACAATGCATAAGTTAAAAAGAAGTAAAGAAAAACCCAGTATAAATAATATTCATTCATCCTTCATTCATTCTACTGGTTGGAGCAAAAGCTATCACTCATGGCCCCAGGCCTGCCTGCATAAGTATGTTTTTAATGCCTTTTGGGAGGTGAGGACAGTAGGGGCGGTCCAAATCTTGGCAGGGGGACTTGATTCCAGAGGACAGGGGCTGCAACAGAGAAGGCCCTTCCCCCCAGTCCCGCCAGCTGGCATTGCTTAGCTGACGGGACCTGGAGAAGGTCGACTCTGTGCGACCTAACCGGATGTTGGGACATGTGGGGCAGGAGACGATCCCCTAAGGTGGGGATGGTTTAGGAAGAAAATAGAAGCCACTGATTTTGCAAAGCAAGGTAACGTTAAGAGAAAGGCACTTCCCTTCCTCGTCAAGCCATGGCAAATTCAAGTCCAAAATAAGTGGAATACTGTTAGAAACCTAGAAGATTGAGGGCAGAAAAAGACCTCGCAGTCCATCTAGTCTGCCCTTATACTATTTCTTGTATTTTATCTTAGGATGGATATATGTTTATCCCAGGCATGTTTAAATTCAGTTACTGTGGATTTACCGACCACGTCTGCTGGAAGGTTGTTCCAAGCATCTACTACTCTTTCAGTAAAATATTTTCTCACGTTGCTTCTAATCTTTCCCCCAACTAACCTCAGATCGTGCCCCCTTGTTCTTGTGTTCACTTTCCTATTAAAAACACTTCCCTCCTGAAACTTATTTAACCCTTTAACATATTTAAATGTTTCGATCATGCCCACTCCCTTTTCCTTCTGTCCTCCAAACTATACAGATTGAGTTCATTAAGTCTTTCCTGATAAGTTTTATGCTTAAGACCTTCCACCGTCTTTGGACCCATTCAATTTTATCAATATCTTTTTGTAGATGATGTCTGCACCTACAAAGTTACAAGTTAGACTTGACTTGGATGTCATTTATAGTTATTTAGTTGGAAGCAGGGGTGGGCTACTGCCAGGACGGGGGGGATGCAGTGGGGTAGCGAAAATGGAGTTCTACCCCAGAACACCCAATTTGCACTGGAAGATTTTGAAAGAAAATGCATAAGCCATGCCCATAGTGTGGTAGTAAAAATGTTGGTAGCTTTTCACTGGGTGGAAGGGACAGCTCTCCTGTGGAGGGTGGGTTGCAAGAGAGTAGATTGCAGAAGACGAAGGGAGGGGGAAGTCTATGATCAGGGGAATATCAGTTGTGCAATAAATTTGAGTATGTAGTTGCGTAGCTTGTGGTTCAGTGTGTGTTCTGAGTCTGATGTTTGCTTCTGTGGGTTGGGCAACCCTAGCCAAGTCTTTGGTAAACCATCACTTAAGTCCTCACTCTGTTTAGTGACCATTCAAAGTTACAATGACACTGAAAATGTAACTTATGACCCATATTTATGATGGTTGCAGTGTGCAGGGGGTCATGCAATCTCTTTTTGTGACTTTCTATCAAGCAACGTCAATTGGGGCACCAGAATCACTTAACAACTTTGGCAAGAAAAGTCATAAAATGGGGCAAAATTAACTTAAGAAATGTTGCAATTGGTGATAACAGTAACAATAGTATTTAGACTTATATATCGCTTTGCAGTGCTTTACATTCCTCTCTAAGCAGTTTTACAGAGTCAGCCTATTGCCCCCAGCAATCTGAGTCCTCATTTTACTGATGTCAGAAGGATGGAAGGTTGAGCCAGTCAGGATCAAACTGCTGGCAATGGGCAGAGTTAGCCTGCTATACTGCATTCTGATCACTGGGAATGTAGGGAGGGAGACAACAATCACACTTAGATTTATACCCTGTTTCCCCAAAAATAAGACAGTGTCTTATATCAATTTTTGCTCCCAAAGATGTGCTATGTCTTATTTTCAGGGGGCATCTTCTTCTTTTTCAATGAAAAAGAATTCACATTTATTGCTAGAAAAAAAGAACATTTATTATATACTGTACAGTAGTTGTCATCACAAATCAGCATAACCAGACAAACTGAATCCTATCAAGAATTTCTTACTACTACCGTACCATTATTTCCATGCACAACAATTACACTTTCTTCAAATATGTGTTATATATGTTCTGTTTGGGAATGCTGCGAAACGAGACATCTCCTACATCTTACTTTTGGGGATGCCTTATACAGTATTAAGCAATTCTACGAAACCTCTCCTATGTCTTACTTTCGGGGGTGAGTTATTTTCGGGGAAACAGGGTATATCTCTTCACAGTGTTGTACAGCCCACTCTAAGCAGTTTACAGAGTTAGCATATTTCTCCAAAAAATCTGGGTCCTCATTTTACTGATCTTGGAAGGACGGAAGGCCGAGTCAACTTTGAATCTGTGAAGATCGAACTGTTGGCAGTGGGCAGAGTTATCCTGCAATGCTGCATTCTAGACACTGCTCCACCGCGGCTCTTTCAAGAGAAATGTTGGTCTCTCGCAGCAGAAATGTTGGGTTCAGTTGTGGACATAAGCGGGCAGGGGTTCTACCTTAGTGCCGCTACCGGTGCTGATGCGTGCACAGCTCCAGGTGACCAGCGGGTGAGTGGGCGGGCGGAGCAAAATTTGACTTCTGCGCATGTACAGGAAGCAAATCTTGCAAGAAGACGCATGGCAGCATGAGATTTTGGCATTTTTTTTGTTTTCTGTGTGCATAAGCAAAAAATTGTCCCAAATTGCCAAAATCTTGCACGCGTGTGTGTACTCTTGAGAGATTTTGCATGCGCCAAAGCCAAATCTCATTCTGACACATGCGCCCGACCCCGGTCACCTAGAGCTGCAGATGCTGCTCCATTTATGTTACCGGTGCGCCATCCTCCCCGGCCAGGTAAGATCCCAATACTGGTCGTAAGTCAGGGACCAGCTATAATTATGAGTTAGTGTTGTGTGCAAACTCCCTTTGGAGCTGATGGGCAGCTTACAATGCTGAGAACCGTCACAAAACACAGGTTGTGAGATTGTTCTCCGCCACTTGCTGTGGGTTCCTGGAATGTTCGCTACTAACTCCCTACTTTGTAATTTTGTTATTTTTGCAAATATGCCCCCTACAGAGCCCTATCTGTAGTTCCTTGCCATTTTAATTTTCTAAGCATGTGCATGTAGGATCCAAATGTATTCCTGTAATTAAAGATAACACCGAGGCTAGTGCTTAGCTTTCTAGTTTGCTATTTTTTTTTAAAAAAAATTAAAAGTATCTAAAAATAATGAAGGTTAAATGTATGAGAGGTGCCAGGAGAGGTATCCATGGACACATGGCACTAGAGTGTGGGCTAATTGAATCGTTATGGCAGCAGAGTCCTGGAGAGAAGTGGGCTTAAACTCCTACCCGCCTTGGCACATCCTTAAAGGTCTTTTCAACTGTTGGCTGCTAGGCATAAGAGTTGCTTCAACATGTACTCCTCCGTGCCTCCTGTTGCTTGCACTGCTGGTTCCCGTAGAAAGAGGTCTGACGTGACATCCCCATCTCACATCCTCCTCCACCCACACTCTAGAAGCGAGCATGGCTTTGGCAGCCATGTGGCACAGGTTGGCCTGCTGACATATTGCAGGTGGTTGCAATCCAGCTTTAGCCTGGCGTGATGAGAAGGCTGCAAAGTGAGAGAAAGAAAGGGATGGTGTAAAAGGCAGGGGGTTCTCTGATATTTTATTTATTTATTGATATTTATTTATTTGTTTTGTCAAGTACGTATTGGTGCAAGGGTAGGCAAAGTTGGCTCTTCTATGACTTGTGGACTTCAATTCCCAGAATTCCCGAGACGATCATGCTAACTCAGGAATTCTGGGAGTTGAAGTCTATGTGTCATAGAAGAGCCAACTTTACCTACCCCTGTACTGGAGGTATATAAAGATATAACAATATTTATGTTTTATTTATTTATTTGTTTGTTTGGTCAAGTACGTTTTGGTGGTATACAAAGATATAACAATATTTATATGCATGATACTAGTAAGAGAAACATTAGGACAGGGGACGGAAGGCACTCTGGGGCACTTACGTATGCCCCTTACTGACCTCTTAGGAATCAGGAGAGGTCAACAGAGGACAGTCTAAGAGTAAAGTTTTGGTGGTTCAGTGATGATACTACAGAGCCTGGTAGTGAGCTCCATGCATTAACTACTCGGTTACTAAAGTTGTATTTCCTGCGGTTGAGTTTAGAGCGGTTTACTTTAAGTTTGTATCTGTTGTGTGCTCTTGTGTTGTTGTGGTTAAAGCTGAAGTCATTGACAGGAAGGATGTTGTAGCATATGATTTTATGAGCTATGCCTAGGTCGCGTTTAAGGCGACGTAGTTCTAAGCTTTCTAAACCTAGGATTGTAAGTCTAGTTTCATAGGGTATTCTGTTGCGAGTGGAGGAGTGGAGGGCTCTTCTAGTAAAGTATCTGGATATTTTCTAGAGGGTTTATGTCCGAAATGCGGTGTGGGTTCCAGACAAATTGGCTGTATTCAAGGATTGGTCTGGTGAAAGTTTTGTACGCTCTGGTTAGTAGTGTGAGATTATTAACGGGACGGGGAGAAGAATGAAGAAGAGGAGGAGGAGGAGGAGGAGGAGGAGGAAGGGGGCAGAAGGACATTGTAGCAGTTGATTTTATGGGCTATGCTTAGGTTGTGCTTAAGGTGACGTCATTCTAAGCGTTCTAAATCTAGGATTGTTAAGTGTAGTTGCGTAGGGTATACTCTTGTGAGTGGAGGAGTGGAGGGCTCTTCTAGTAAAGTAATTCTGGACATTTTCTAGAGTGTTTATGTCCGAAATGCGGTGATGCGAAGACCCCCACAAATCCGAAGGTGAGCGCCACAAGATTCAAGAAAAATCATTGTTTTCTCTCTTCATCTGTAACCTTGCAGAGAAACCTCATCCCACCATCCACAATCAGTCTTATTCCAGGCTTGCAATGGGTGTGAACCACGGGGCTGTTGTAAATATGATTTACCAGTTACTGTAGAATACAATAAACCTTGCTTACTGGAACTTAAAATTTCAACACTGTGCTTGGTTGCTCATCTGGGATGTTCCAGGTGCAATTCCTTGGAGATTTCAGCCAGAAAGAACTCAGAGTGACATCTGAGAAAGATAGATTTCCCAAATTTCCTGGGGGACCGATTTTATCCAATCTGGCTATGAACGGAGGGTTGACGTTTGAAGCCTGAAGAATTTCAAGCAACATTTTGTATCATTGCCATCATTCAGTTTATTGTTGGCTTGACTTCAATTGTTTCCCACCAAAATCTTGCATGGGGCATTTGTTTGGCATCTGAAAATTATAAAGGTGTCCTCCTGGATTTGGGAAGAATTTGATGTTTAAAATAAGCAAGAACTTTTGCTCTTCTGTTTTCTCTTTTCTCTCTCTCTGTCTCTCTCTCTGACCACCAGATGTCAGGCAGGATTCCAGTGAAGCCTACAGCTGGCACACGAGGAAAAACAAAGTTAGGGTTAAGAATAAGAGGAAGAAAGGTAGAATCTTGGAAGGTATGAGCTGGGTTTTGCCCTTTTGGGAAATACCAATGCCACGAGCTTAAAGTGAAGATGTCACAGTGATTGTTATCTTCATTTTAACGACCTCATAATCCATTGTGTGGTGGAGTCTGAATGGAGCTAGGAGAGTCTTTTAATGGCCGGATGCCTTCCTGTCACCAATGAGGAGTTTTGTTCAGCAGATATATTCTCAGTGTGCCCAGAGAGAGAAATATCTGCCTCTACCTAGGATCGAACTCACAGCCTCCTGTTTGTGAGGAGAGAGTGCCACCTCTAGGCCACCAATGTCATCTTCTCATAAAAATAGCACTCTACATGGGGAGAATGTCCGGAGACTCCAAATTGTCCAGAATGCAGCTGCGTGAGCTGTCATGGGTGTATCTCGGTATGCTCATATAACATCTACCCTCCGCAAGCTGCACTGGCTTCCTATTAGTCTCCGGGCACAATTCAAGGTGTTGGTTATTACCTATAAAGCCTTATATGGCTCAGGGCCAGACTATTTATGGGACTGTCTCTTGCCACATACCTCCCAGAGACCTATAAGAACACACAGAGTTGACCTCCTCCAGGTCCCATCGACTAAGCAATGCAAGTTGGCCGGGCCGCAGGGGAGGGCCTTCTCTGTGGCTGCCCCGGCTCTATGGAACTGATTGCCCTCCGATATCCGTGTTGCTTCCACCCTATTGGCTTTTCATAAGGCCACAAAGACCCGACTTTGCCGGCAGGCCTGAGGGGCTATGAATCAACAACTATCATGGCCAAATTGTATGAATGTCATGTATGCATGTTGACAGGTTAGTTTATTACGGCTTTTAATTAAGGTTTTATTGTCTAGATTTTATATTTGACTTCTTTTTATTGTTTTTGTAATTTATACTGTTGTAAACCGCCCTGCGTCCTTCGGGATTGGGCGGCATAGAAGTTGAATGAATGAATGAATTAATAAATGAATAAATAAATAAATAAACAAAAATAAATGTCCTTGTCTTATGGGAAGAAGCTGTGTGCTCTGTATAATAAATATAATTAATTAAAGAAGACAGCAGACACCCATTAACCTGGTTACCAAATCAGGCCATTTTCCAGGTTTGATTCAAACACTGAACTGTAAACAGTCTAAAATGGCCGCCGTTGTCACCTCTGCATTCTAAGCTACAAAGCAAACAAGCATAGCCACCACTAAAATCAAGCAAGCTTTGTGCATGAGGTGAAATGTCTTTAGCTGGCTAAGCTTGTTGTTCAAACACAGATAATGTAAAGGTGGGGAACAGGTAGATTTGTACGCGGTGTGTAATTAGAAAGATTAAAAAGGAGCTAGTGTAATGAACAGGTCAAAGTGTCAGGCTGCCTTTGAGAAGAGCCAAGTTCAAATTTACCTTCAGCCACTGTCATTGGCTGATTTTCCGCCAGGTTCCACTGAGCTCTTGTGAGGTAAAATGGCAGAAGGAATGCTACGTATGCTACTGTAGACAGGTGAGGTATCAGTCTATCAAAGACTTTATGCGTTAGGATGAGTATTCCAGTGATGGGTTTCTACGGGTACGGTCAGGTGCGCAGAACTGGTAGAGAAATTTTGATCAGGTACACAGAACCAGTAGGAAAATATTGAATTTTTTTCTTTTTTTCCCCCTTCTGGGCTCTGGGTATGTTTTTCCTATCACAGTAAATGAGGTTGAATGTGTATGATGATGATGATGTGCCATCAAGTCAGCAAAACCCCTAGAACAGTGATGGTGAACCTTTTTTCCCTCGGGTGCCAAAAGAGCATGTGCATGCGCTATTGCAAATGCGTGAGTGCCCACACCCATAATTCAATGGCTGGGAAGGGAAAAAAACAGCTTCCCCTGCCCCCCGGAGGCCCTCTGGAGGCTGATATGGCCTGTTCCCCAACATCTGGTGGGTCCAGTAAGTTCGTGTTTCGCCCTCCCCAGGCTCCAAAAGCTTCCCTGGAGGCAGGGAAGAGTAAAAACGCCCTCCCTCATTCCCCTGGAGGCCCTCTGGAAGCCAAAAACGCTCTCCCAGAGCCTCTATGTGAGCCAAAAATCAGCTGCCTGGCACACACATGCACCTAAGAGCTGAGCTAGGGCAACGGCTCATGTGCCAGCAGATATGGCTCCATGTGCCACCTGTGGCACCCGTGCCATAAGTTTGCCATCACTGCCCTAGAGAAACAGAAGATTTTAAAACAATGTGCTTGGTAGGTGCTTAACAAGGAATAGAATAGAATACAATTCTTTATTGGCCAAGTGTGATTGGATACACAAGGAATTTGGTACATTCAGTATACATAAAAGAAAAGACAGGTTTGTCAAGAATCATGAGGTACAGCACTTAATATTTGTCATAGCGGTGAAATAAGCAATGAAGAAACAATCAATATTAATAAAAATCTTAAGCATTACAAGCAACAAATTACAGTCATACAGTCATAGGTGGGAGGAAATGGGTGATAGGAATGATGAGAAAAAACCTAGTAGTAATGGTAGTGCAGACTTAGTAAATAGTTTGACAGTGTTGAGGGAATTATTTGTTTAGCAGAGTGATGGCATTCGGGAAAAAACTGTTTTTGTGTCTAGTTCTCTTGGTGTGCAGTGCTCTGTACTGACATTTTGTGGGTAGGAGTTGAAACAGTCTATGTCCAGGATGCGAGGAGTCAGTAAATATTTTCACAGCCACCTTTTTGACTTATGCAGTATTCAGGTTTTTAATGGAAGGCAGGTTAGCAGCAATTGTTTTTTCTGCAGTTCTGATTATCCTCCGAAGTCTGTGCTGGTCTTGTTGGCTTGCAGAATCAAACCAGACTGTTATAGAGATGCAGATGACGGACTCAATGATTCCTCTGTAGAACCACAACAACACAAGAGCACACAACAGATTCAAGCTTAATATTAACCGCTCCAAACTTGACTGTAAAAAATATGACTTTAGTAATTGAGTTCACTGCTCCCTGTAAGTTGCGCGGGTGAGCGCGCGCGCACTCCAAAATACCACCACGTGCACCCTTTTCCTCGGTCGCGCACTCACCCTTTTCCTCGGTCGTGCGCGGGGGGGCGGGGGGGAGGCTCGGGCAGTAGAAGGGAGCCGCGGCCGCCCCTGCCTCTCCATAGTGCCTCCTGTCCCCTCGCGCTCCTGGCCTCTCGGCCCTGCCCCCCGCCCCCTCGCGCTCCTGGCCTCTCGGCCCTGCCCCCCGCCCCCCCTCTCCTCCTCCGCCGCCCCCTGCCTTGGGGCGCGAGTTCTCTCACGGCGGCAGCGGTGGTGGCAGCGGCTTCAGTTCCTCGGGACGAAAGTGCTCCCAGCCAGGGGGCTGCGAGAGGGGTGGGGCGGGCATTCCTGAAACGGACGGAGAAAGTCCTCTCTCGCAGCCCCGTGGCTGGGAGCGCTTTCGCTGCGAGAGAGGGCTTTCTCTGTCCGTTTCAGGAATGTCCGCCCCGCCCCTCTCACAGCCCCTTCGCTGGGAGCGCTTTTGTCCTGAGGAACTGAAGCCGCCGCCGCGAGAGAACTCGCGCCCCAAGGCAGGGGGCGGCGGAGGAGGAGAGGGGGCGGGCGGGAGGCAGGGCTGAGAGGGCTTTTGTCCCAGCAAGAGAGAGAGAAAGAGAGGGGGGAAGGAAGGAGAGGGAAAGACATAGAGGGAGGGAAGGAGGGAGAGAGAAAGAGCAAAAAAGAGAGGAAGGAAGGAAGAGAGAAAGGAAGAGGGATGGAGAGAGAGAGGGAAAGAAAGATGAAGGAAGGGAGAGAGAGAGAAAGGGGGAGGGAGAGATAGAAAGGAGGGAGAGGGGGTAGTTAGATAGGGAGAGGGAAAAGGAAGGGCTTGGAGAAAGGCAGGGGGAGAGAAAGGTAGAAAGGAAAGAGGGAGGGAGAGATACAAAGGAAAGAGGCAGGGAGAGATAGAAAGGAAAGAGGGAGGGAGGAAAGAGGGAGGGAGGAAAGAGGGAGGGAGACATAGAAAGGATAGGATTATGGATGCAAGAACTCGCTCATGTGTGATAGCGCACGCCCACACTTTCTTTCTTTCTTTCTATCTCTCTATCTATCTATATTTATTTATTTATTTATTTATTTATTTATTTATTTATTTATTTATTTATTTATTTATTTATTTATTCTTATATGCCGCCCAGTCCCAAAGGGACTGCCGCTCAGACACTATACTTTTCCGCTCACCCTGAAAAAAAATTAGAGGGAACACTGATTGAGTTGTTGAAGTGTGGAACTCATTACCGGACTCTGTAGTATCATCCCCTAACCCCCAACATTTTACCCTTAGACTATCCACGGTTGACCTCTCAAGATTCCTAAGAGGTCAGTAAGGGCCGTACATAAGCGCACTAGAGTGCCTTCCGTCCCCTGTCCTATAGTCTCTCCTATATCTCATATTTCTTCTCTACTATATCCTCTATAACATTCATTGTGTATTATTGTGTATTGGACAAGATAAATAAATAAAAATAAATAAATAACTGGATCAGCAGCTCCTTGGGCAGTTTGCGGACCTGGTCACTGTGCTCTGCTATAAAGTCAGAGGGATACAGCTTCATGCTGAACTGCCTTGCTTCTCTTCCACGGAGAAAGATGAAAGCGGTGGGGTATTTTGGGACGAAGCACAGTTTGAACCACAAGAGGTCAGCACAATGCACAAGAAATGCACATATTGAGGGGGGGATGATTGGATGAATCACATTGTCTGAACCATCTGGAGAATGAAGTATGGGGGAAGGCAAATAAAGTATTGGAACTGAATGCAGGGGAGGGGGGAACGTTGCGTCTTTCTCTCCGCAGGTGGAGCAGTGGCTGAGAATCGATTGGATCCCCAGCACAGAGAAGCTTTCCACTTAAGAGCGAAGAGAGGAGATTTCGAGAGTCCGATTTATCTGAAAGACCTTAGATAAATTGGAGCTTCCACGCTTGTTATATATCGCGTATGCGGAGGAGGATGGAGGGGCGCACACACAGTTATTTGTAGGCTTGTATATCTGGGCACGCACTTCGCTAGTGGGGAAGGGGAGGAAAATCAGCATGGAGGAAACTCACTGGGTGTGATGAATGCATTCACGCCAGATAAAGAGCAGCCTCTTGCCACAGGAATAAGGAAAGGACATGTCCTAAAGTCTCACCTTGCTCATTTATGCCCATTGGAATAAATGCAGCACCTGACCATCATTTTAACTAGGAAGGGTGATTCTAATTATTCTGTTTATCCTTCTTTGTTAATAAAGCAACTTCCTCTTTTTTTTTTCCTTGTAAGGGTAGCTGAACATTATCACTATAGGAAATATGTGTTATATTAGGCGTGAAGACTCAGGACCGCACGTTAAGTTCTAGTTAAGCTGATTTATAGCTCATGCCTAAACACAAGAATCTAGTCAACTAATGGTCAGCATTAAATTGGCGCTAAATAAAAGCCCACAGAATTCAAGAGGGTTGGATTTTGATTCTTTGTGGGAATGTTACAACTCTAGGCTGATTCCTATCTGGACTCCAGCCCCGAGCGCCTTATCTCTTCTCCTACAATTATTAGTTATGGAAGTTTCCCTACAGAAGTTGCTCCCATCTGACCACCGTTGCTCTTTTCCATGTCCCTTTAAAGTGTGGTTTAAAGTAGTTTAAGTTTGGTTTTAATGGCTTAAGGCAGTGATGGCGAATCCTTTTTGCCTCGGGTGACAAATGCCCACACCCATAATTCAATGCCTGTGAAGGGCAAAAATAGTTTCCCCTGCTCCAAGAGGCCCTTTGGAAGGTAGAAACAACCTGTTTCCCAACTTCTGGTAGGCCCATTAGGCTTGTGTTTTGCCCTCCCCAGGCTCCAGATACTTCCCTGGAGCCAGGGCAGGATAAAAATGCCCTCCCCCATCCGCCTGGAAACTCTCTGGAGCCTCTCTGTGAGCCAAAATTCAGCTGGTTGGCACACTCATGCATGTTGGAGCTCAGCTAGGGAAATGGCTCGTGTGCCAGCAGATATGGCTCCGCGTGTCACCTGTGACACCCGTGCCATAGGTTCGCCATCACTGGCTTAAGATACTAGACCAGAAATGGGAAGACTATAACTTCTACCTAGATACACCCATATAACACCAATGCTCCGCACACCTCACTGGCTGCCAATTGATCTCCAGTCACAATTCAAGGTGTTGGTTACTACCTATAAAGCCCTACATAGCTTAGGACCAGTCTATATACCTCCCAGAAACCTATTAGATTGCACAGAATCGGCCTTCTCCGGGTCCCGTCGACTAAACAATGTAGATTGGCAGGACCGTGGGGAAGGGTCTTTTCTGTGGCTGTCCCCTGATGTCCAGACTGCTCCCACCCTACTGTCCTTACAAAAGGCCATGAAGAACTGGTTTTGGCCATGAACCTGTAAAACATCTTATCACGACCAAATTGTAACTGATTTTGTAAGCATGCGTGTTTGACTGGATAGTTCATTGGGTTTATTATGGTTTTACTCTTCTTGATTAACTAATATTTGACTTTTTATTTATTTATTTATTTATTATTTAGATTTGTATGCCGCCCCTCTCCGCGAACTCGGGGCGGCTCACAACAAAAAATATAAACAATCGTACAAATCCAAATAAATTCAATAAATTTAAGTATTTAAAATAGTTTTAAAAAGAACCCCACTATATTAACAAGCACACACACAAACATACCATACATAAATTGTACGTGGCCGGGGGAGGTGTTTCAGTTCCCCCATGCCTGACGACAAAGGTGGGTTTTAAGAGCTTTACGGAAGGCAGGGAGAGTAGGGGCAGTTCTAATCTCCGGGGGGAGTTGGTTCCAGAGGGCCGGGGCCGCCACAGAGAAGGCTCTTCCCCTGGGGCCCGCCAACCGACATTGTTTAGTTGACGGGACCCGGAGAAGGCCCACTCTGTGGGACCTAATCGGTCGTTGGGATTCTGTGTGTATTATTTCCTGTGGTAAGCCGCCATGAGTCAAATGAATTACATTAAATTAATTCTAGCCTGCCTTAGGCACAAAGCCAGCTGGATGGCCTTGGGCCAGTCCCACTCTCTCAACCTTATGAAAGAGGTAAGGGCAAACCATTTCCAAAATCTTTTTAGGAAAACTCAGTGAACTTTGCCAGGCAGATGATAGGAGTGGAGACGAAATTTGAAGGCAAGGCAAACAAACCAACTCCTAATTTCCAGGTCACATTTCTGCTCTTTCGTATGTCTAATAACATCAAGCATATACAGTATTCCGAGCAATGGTGAGTTTGCCCAGTTCGGCGAACCAATTTATTGATTGATTGATTGATTGATTGATTGATTGATTGATTGATTGATTGATTGATTGATTTGATTTGATTTGATTTGATTTGATTTGATTTGATTTGATTTGATTTGATTTGATTTGATTTGATTTGATTTGATTTGATTTGTATGCCGCCCCTCTCCGTAGCGGCAGCAGTGGGGAAACTCTGCCCAGGATGCTTCTGTGTATGCAAATAAGCATTGCACGTGGAACCAAACTGTTAGTGGTGGGATTTACAACCAGAAGAGGGCTCCTATGGGTACGGTCAGGTACGCAGGACCGGTAGAAAAATTTCAATTTTTTTTCTTTTTTTCGCTTCTGGGCTCTGGGTATGTTTTTCCCTATCACAGTGAATGAGGTTGAATGTATATAATTTTAAAAGAACTGTGCATGCATGTGTGTGTGTACATACACATACAGTTTATATAGTAGATAATGTATGTTTTTCTGTGCCTGTGTGTAATATGTATGTACACATATGGCATATCTACATAGAATTAAATAGTATATTTTGGATGTTCAGTAATAGTAAATAGATAGGGAAATTGTCTCTCTTTGAGACACCGGAACCCTAACTCAAACGTCAAGTTGGCCAACTTTAAGTCAGTCACATGACTTTTAAGCCACCCCGTCACATGATCGTCAAGCCACTCCCACCTTGTCACAGGGCTGGCAAGCCACACCCACAAAATAAGCCACACCCACAGCATGGTAGTAAAAATTTTTTTGCATCCTTTCACTGTTTACAACCGACGAATGATCCCAAGGATAGAAATCACTACACTCTATCTCCAATGGAAACATTGTACTTCTGGAATACGACCACGGTGAAATAAGATTTTATCAACTTCATATAATCCCAAGGTTGTTTTCTTGTCAAACCACCGCTGGCTTTAATCTTATCTTTTCCCCCCAACTCGCTGGGGGTTCTCTTTCGGTGCAGTACTTATTTATTTGCAATATTTTGCCAGGATTTCAACAAGCAAATTATTCAGAAAGCAAACCTCTCCCTTTGCATTCCAAATAGCAGTTGCTTCTCCGCTTCACACCCACCTGCTGGCTGTTCCGAGGGATGCAAATTTGGGGTCAGAAGCAATGTGCAACGGTGACTAAGAAGCTTGTTAAGTGGAAAACCTGACTCATCCGTGGCCTCCTTTATTTCCAAGTGAAGAGTGATTCAACTTGGGAAGTGACTGAGCTGTTCTGAGTGCAGCTTTGATGTCAAAAAATGGAAGTTGGTGGTTTGTAGTTCACTGGATAAAGTAGGTAGAAGGGAGAGTTAATAGTGACAGTAGATTCAGGCTTTTTTAAAAAAACGCAGGTATGTAGAAAATGTACGTGCTAGTAGAAGAAAGGGCCAGTCCTGAATTTGGATTAAGTAACGTAAATGTTAAAAAAAAAAAAATCTACTTTTTAGCCTCATTTATGGCCTCATTTCCAATGATTTGTGTCAGGATCCACATTTTCAACAGTTTTGGTGTAGTTTTTTTTTTAGTCACAAGGATTATTCTTATCACATTTTTGTAATAAACAAGGGTGGGGCGAAAGAGTGGTGTTATAATGATACAGAATCAGGTTGATTATGGCAGTGCAATGTTGTGACATTTATTGGATAGATCTCACTCAAGCTATAACATTCCTCCAAGAATAAAATGTCCTGGAGGAAGCTAAATTTGGGGCTCGTACGATCTACGAAACCTCGTGACATTTGAATTTAGAATCAGAAATGCTTCCTGGTTTTACCTTTCTCTGCTTTTGCATTCAAAAAGGGATCTTTGTGACCTATAAAAGTTTGGTCTGGTTGGTTATGACTGATGAAGCCCTACATGGCATTGGACTAGATTATTTGCGGGAGCGCCTTCCACCGCAGTCCCAGCGGCTCATTAGGTCCCACAGAGTTGGCCTTCTTCGGGTCCCATCAACTAGACAATGTCGCTTGGCAGGGCCTAGGGGAAGAGCCTGCTCTGTGGGGGGGGCGGCCCTCTGGAATCAGCTCCCCCCCAAAGATTTGTACTGCCTCCACCCTCCTCGCCTTCCGCAAGAGTCTGAAGATTCATTTATGCTGCCAGGCTTGGGGCAGTTAGACCTTAGCCTCTGGCCGACGAAGGGTATGTATGGTTGTTGTCTGAATGAATATGACTGATTTTTAATATAATTGGGGATTTTAGACTTGTTTACTTAGTTTTAGCCTATTGTATTCTATTGTTTTTATTTAATATATGTTGTAAGTCACCCCGAGTCCTTGGAGAGGGGTGACATATAAATCCAATGAATGAATGAATGAATGAATGAATGAATGAATGAATGAATGAATGAATGAATCTTGCCAATAATCAGGCCCCTATTATTTCTGCCAGTTGGTAAACAGTCCGAACTAGTAGATTACTTGAAAAAAAAAATGAACCTCTAAACCCAAAATCCAAACACAAAAGCATGATTGCAATGCCTATGTAACATAGCAAAAGGTTCCAAGGAACTCTGTAACAATGATATGATGAATGTTTGATCGGTGTACTAACGTTCCTCAACACCATGTCTTTATTCGGAAGAGCTAGCTGGTTTGTAAACTTTGTACACTTTTACTTTTTTCCTCTGTCAAGTGTAGTGTAATTAACATGGGCATTGCAAACCCAAAATACATTTTTAAAAAAATCAAATAGAATTGGAAAATAAATGTGTTTGGAACTTTCAAATTGCCTTAGAAAAAGTGTTTTTGAATGTACAAAAGGCTGAGGAGTCACTGAATTGAGTCTGTATCACTTTGAATTTAATTATTAGATTTTTTATCCCGTTTTATTAGTTTTATGGTATAATTGACTTATACCGTAAGTCAAGTGTCTAAGGTATATAATATTCCTTTTGATTTTCCTCAAAACAATCACCCTGTGAGGTGGGTTGGCCTAAGATAGAATGTGTGTCCCAATGTGTGCAACCAGCCAGCTTTAATGCCTAAGGTGGGACTAGAACTCATGATCTCCTGATGATTGGCCCAAAGGTATCCAATTAACTTTCATTCCAAAGGCGGGACTAGAACTCATGGTCTCCTGATGATTGGCCCAAAGTTATCCAATTAAGTTTCATGCCTAAGGCAGGACTAGAACTCACGGTCTCCTAGTGATTGACCCAAATCACCCAGCTGGCTTTCATGCCTAAGGCGGGACTAGAACTCATAGTCCTAGTGATTGGCTCAAAGTTATCCAACGTTATCGTCCTCTAAATCTGACACTTCCTGAGGCTGACAGGAAATACTCACAACAAGGCTCACGGACCAGCACTGAGTGAATCAGGTCAGTAACGGCATCATGTCATCACCAGCAGGTCACTACCAATCGATCAACTCAATTTTATTTGATTAGTCAATTGACCATGTCAAACAGGTCACTACCATTTCAGGTGAAATGGTCCGAACTGGGAGGAATCCGCCCCTGATATAAAGAGTAGCAAACATCAGAATAAACTGCACTCTTACATTCAATCATGTATCTATTGCTTTGCACCTAGTGTTAGGAGGTAGCGGTTCCTCTTCCATCCCCATTTATCAGGCGGAGTCTTTTGTTTCTCTTAAGCGGTTTGAAATGTAAATGAGATGCTGGGTGATTGTGATTTGAGAGTTAAAAATGGCTTTTGACAGGGAACCGCCAAGGACTGTTTTATGGCCTAGAGGTCTTCAACCCATGGGGGTAGAGTATAGATTGTGAAAATACGCATAAAGGTGAGCTTGTTCTTGTTAATCTACCAAATGGAAATTGGGTGCTGCCACAGGCTGCGAAATGTGTCAGTGTCATTTATGTAACTCTATATATCTATATAAGAAATCTATGTGAGAGAACAATGCCAAGGACGTGTCTCTGTTAGTGCAACACCACAGATGTGAAATATTTGGAGTGCGAAACAGAGGTGCAGGGAATACATTAAAAATGTCCACAATTTTTAAAAAATGTCCAGTTTTTTAAAAAGTCATTGGAAGTTTTTAACATGGAAAGAAAAAGTTCAGGAGCTTTGAAAAGGACTATTTCTCCTCTTGGGTTTTGGGGTTGTTGTTTTTTTTGCTAAATTGCAAATTTTGCTAAATTTTGTCTCTCTCCACTGCAGTGTGAAAATAAAATTCAGAGGACGCTGTTGAAGCCAAATTGACTTTAAGCATTTTCAGGTGATACATATAAAGGCTTGTCCAGGTACCATATTTTCCAGAGTATAAAATGGATCTTGTTTGTCCCTTAAAAAGCCTGAAAATTTGGGTGTGTCTTATACTCTGAATGCAGCTTTTTCCAAAGCTTTTTCCCCCCATCCCTAACTTGGTGCTAATGATCTTCCCAACTCTTACCTTGCAGGCTCTTTCATTGTTACTCTCTGTGAAGAATGTTTTCCAAGCCCTAAGTCTTTGCAGGCTTGCTTTCACTGCTCTAACTTGCTCCAAATGTTTCTTTCCAGCCCTAACCAGGTGCTAATGATGTTCCCAGTTCTTACATGCTTGGAAGCTCTTTCATTGTTACACTATCCGAATAAGGTTTTTTTAAAATCCCTAACCAGGGGATAAAATAATGTGCTGAAGCTGACCAGACTAAAGACTAGCCAGATGAATACCTGGTAGGCAGACCCCACCCACATTTTCCTCCCAAAAGACTAATATAAACAAGTCAATCAATAAAATCCTCTTTGCAATCATATTCCCCAGGAATCTACACAGACCCCTAACCCTAACCTTGCTATAAAAATGCTATTGAGCTACAGTGGCGCAGTGGTTAGAATGCAGTACTGCAGGCTACTTCTGCTGCCTGCCGGCTGCCTGAAATTTGGCAGTTCAAATCTCAGCAGGCTCAAGGTTGACTCAACCTTCCATCCCTCCGAGGTGGGTAAAATGAGCCAGATTGTTGGGGGCGATATGCTGACTCTGTAAACCGCTTAGAGAGGGCTGGAAAACACTATGAAGCGATATATAAGTCTAAGTTCTATTGCTATTACTGATTATTTCTATTTATGCTGAAAAACATTTTGGAACCTTTATTAATTCCCCTCTGTAAATAAACCTCTAGTAGGTCTATCCTGCTGGAACATTGGCCACCAATGGGATTAGCAAGATGTCCTTAATTCTAAATAAATAATATTGCTTGACCTTGTGAGTTTAGTGTTAACTAAACTCACCATATATTTTGGCCGTTTCATTCTTTATTGCTTATGGAACATCAGTGGTATTTCAATCAGCATTTGAAGTAATTATCTTAGCTGTCATTCAGTCCAAGTCCAACATGAACGTGGCTTCTTTTTTTCTGTGGCAATATTTTACCTTTGATGTGCTTGATTGTGTCAGTACCATCTTTCAATTTATCTACAACATAATTCAGTATAATTTTAGCCTATTCCCAGTGGTCTTCAGTAAAGGAATATAGCAGCAGGCTGCTGATAGAACTGCAATCTCACAGTAACTTCCTTAACCAGTCATAACCCAAAATGTGGGTCAATTTGTTTTCCCAACCTGTAGGTCCAAAATACCTTGCTAGTTGCTGTATCTTAAATTACAGATCATTCTAGTGGGTTTGACCTTCTCTGTCTTATTAACTGTATTTTTCTTTCATTTATAAGCGGTGTCTTAAGTGCTGCACTTGATTCCCAATGAAAAACTCATAATAGCACTATCCAGCTGAATACAACTTTGCTATTCATTTCAGCTATAAGCTATACTGCTGGTCTCATTTGTTCTTTAAATGTTGTGTTGTGTGTGAACCTCTGCCAGAATAAATTATCCAAATACTATCCTCCCTTCAAGTTGGCCCCTCTCCTTAGGGACTGCTATATCTGATAGTTTGAAGTTAGGCAACAATTGCAAGTTTGGAGTGTGGGAGGTGTGATTTCCTTAAGTACTGCAGCCTATTTGTCTCGTCCCCCTCCCGCTTCTCATTTTACTTTCCTTGTTCCAACTGTATGACAGATTCTCCTTCTCCCCGTCCCCTTCCCCTCCAGGGGTGAATTCTGTCTTACTTCGCTGCTGGTTCGCTTCCATGCACAGTGCTAAAAACACAGATTCTGCCACATACATAGAAGCAAATACCAAATTGGCGGTGCCTACAGCATCACCAAGAGAGCCAGTTCGAGGCGTGGCAGGCCTGGGTCACTGTTGGTTCTAGCGACCTAGGCCACAAAGTTACTACCGGTTCCATAGAATCAGTCCAAATCAGAAGGAACCCACTTCCCTTCCCTTCCCTCCCCTCCCCTCCCCTCCCCTTTATCTGTTGAAAATAAAGGTTTTGCTTTTGCATTGATTCTGCAGTATCCTTCCCCTGGAGTGGGGTGAGAATGGGGATTCTGCAATATCCTTCCCCTGGAGTGGGGTGAGAATGGGGATTCTGCAATATCCTTTCTTAGGAGTGGGGTAAGAATGGGGATTCTGCAGTATCCTTCCCCTGGAGTGGGGTGAGAATAGAGATTTTGCAATATCCTTCCCCTGGAGTGGGGTGAGAATGGGGATTCTGCAATATCCTTCCCCTGGAGTGGGGTGAGAATGGGGATTCTGCAATATCCTTCCCCTGGAGTGGGGTGAGAATGGGGATTCTGCAATAACCTTTCTTAGGAGTGGGGTAAGAATGGGGATTTTGCAATATCCTTCCCCTGCCATACCCACCAAGCCACGTCCACAGAACCGGTAGTAAAAAAAATGGATTTCACCACTGGTATAAACTGCCTCTATAGAAAATTCTAAAGATATATTTATCACAGTGAAGGTACGTTCAGTCTTCCTTTATGTCCTTCTCCCAACTTGTCACTTTTCACCTTCAGGAGAGCAACTCCTCGGTGCAGGCCTTCTCCAGTTCCTTTACATCAGTGCTTCTCAATTATTTTCAGTTACGCCCCCCTTAGGAAGACGTAAACATTTTGCAACCCACCTTCCCCCAACTCTCCGCCGGGATGATTGTTTGCAATATTCAACACGTTTCTGCTGAAAAAAACTCAAGCGGCTTATCAGCGTGATTGGGTTGTAATGTGTTTAAGTGACGCCTTAATTTATTTGGCTTCCTGCTATCCACTGCCAACATTTTTAGACACAGTCAACATACTGGTCTTGCCTCATCTCCCACCATAGTCACAGTGAAGCCAAGCGCTACATACGCTTTGTCATATTTCCTTATCTTAGCTTTCGGGAGACTTACGTTGGTCTCATTATCTCTGTCTCTCTTCTTTCTTTTCATCCCTGTTAAATACCTTTTCATGGGGTCTCTTAAGAGTTTGTTATCTGTACTTCATATCTCCTGCTCTGTGCTGTGTGCTATTGTTCGGTGGAAAAAACCCCTGGGGTCACGCCCTATTGCATTGGTCCACGCCCCCCCCAAGGGCCCCCGACCAACTATTTGAGAAACACTGCTTTACATTGACATGGTCCAACATACAGTGTCTCCTGTATCTTTAGAAGAAAAGTATACAAAACTCACTGTAGTTTGTAATTTTCCAATGTCCTGGTTTTGAACGGCTCATTGTGAGTTTTAATGGCATCCCTAATTCTGATGAGTTTTAAACTAGAAACCTGAGCTCTGTAACATAAGGGGTAGGAAAGCAGCAGTCTCGCCAGATGTTGCTTGAGCTAGACTTTCCTAGTCACTCTGATTAATGGGTAGGGATGTTGGGAACTCTAGTGCAAAAACAGCAAAAACCTCTGTTCCACAAAAGTTGTGTAAATCACCTGTAGACTTGGCCTAATTCATACAAAAATACCAAGTCTTTTGTGATTTGACTTCCACTGCCCATTCAGCTATTGTAGTTTGAAAACAATGATTGGTGGCTCTCTGTTTTAAGTGATTCCAGCCAACTATAGTACAATACAGTGATCCCTCGAGTTTCGTGATCTCGATCTTCGCGAAACGCTATATCGCGATTTTTTTTAAAAAAAATTAATTAAAAAAAAAACCACTTCCGGCTTTGGCTTCGGGAGTCAGCTGGGAAGCGGCGCGGCTGTTTTAAAAGGTCGCAGCCGGCCTGGGGGGCTTCCCAGCACCCCCCCGAACTGGGGTTGGGGGTTTGGGGGGGTGCTGGGAAGCCCCTCAGGCCGGCTGCGACCTTTTAAAACAGCCGCGCCGCTTCCCAGCTGAGTCCTGAAGCCAAACGCCAAAGGCGAACTTCCGCGTTTGGCTTCAGGACTCAGCTGGGAAGCGGCGCGGCTGTTTTAAAAGGTCGCAGCCGGCCTGGGGGGCTTCCCAGCACCCCCCCGAACCCCCAACCTGGGTCTTCCCGGCCGCCCACACAAAGGGGAAACCCCGGCTCCTCACTGATGCCCGCCGCTCGCCCGCCCGCCAGCAAGAGGGGGAAGACCCAGGGAAGATTCCTTCGGCCGCCCAGCAGCTGATCTGCTCGGTAGCGCAGCAGCAGCGAGGAGCCGAATCGGGGTTTCCCCTTTGCGTGGGCGGCGGGGAACGCAAACTCCACCATCTACGCATGCGCGGCCATAGAAAAAAGGGCACGCATGCGCAGATGGTGTTTTTACTTCCGCAACCCTACATCGCGAAAAATCGATTATCGCGAGGGGTCTTGGAACGGAACCCTCGCGATAATAGAGGGATCACTGTATATGCAATAAGTAATTGTGAATTAAAGCATATCTTATACTGCAATGAGTGAACCACTCTTAGAGTAAGTCCAAACATGGTCTAAACCATTTGAATTAAAAAAAATGGGGGGGATTTTTAAAAAAAATTTCCACCCTTCTGAGTGCGCACGAAGCCAAATTCCAACATTCTGCATGTGGTCGCCATCTTTTTTTAGGCTTTGTTTTTTTGTGAGGGGTGGGTTGGGGGGGGTTGTTACTGTGCATGCACATGTACATGAAGCATGGAGGCATCCATGAGGCACGCCTAAGCTGGTGGGAGGGAGCGAACCGGCAGCGAGGTCAATTGGAACCCACCCCTGGATCAAAAGATAAATTAAGTTAAACTCTCTGAAGTAGCTATCTTATTTCACTTCATATGCTGCAACGTCCTGCCTGTCAATGACTACTTCAGCTTCAACCGCAACAACACAAGAGCACGCAACAAATTCAAACTTAATATTAATCGCTGTAAAAAATATGACTTTAACAATCGAGTTGTCGAAGCGTGGAACTTGTTACCGGACTCGGTAGTGTCAACCCCTAACCCCCAACATTTCTCCCTTAGACTATCCACGATTGACTTCTCCAGGTTCCTAAGAGGTCAGTAAGGGGTGAGCACAAGTGCACTAGTGTGCCTTTCGTCCCCTGTCCAATTGTCTCTCTTTTATCTCATATATCATATATATTTTCTTCATATATCTTCTCCTCTATTTTTATATCTTTTCTTTATGTATAATACTTCATGTCTATTCTCTTCAATATGTATTGTGTATTGGACAAAATAAATAAATAAATGAAAATAAATAAAATTTTAGCCCAGTTGATGCCCTGGACATTTGGGCTGGAGTAAATCCATTTCCAGAGAATGCATTCTGCTATTCATGTATAAGAGGCCTTAGGTTTTATGGTTCAGCTCATGCAAAGAAAGAAAGAAAGAAAGAAAGAAAGAAAGAAAGAAAGAAAGAAAGAAAGAAAGAAAGAAAGAAAGAAAGAAAGAAAGAAAGAAAGAAAGAAAGAAAGAAAGAGATTCCTTTATAAGAATTAAGATTCATCTGTATTAGATGACCCAGATATTGTTTGGGAATATTTTTGGTTAGACCACACAACAATGTTGGGGAGAGATTTCTTGGTGCTTATTCTTAATCCTTTCATTCTGGCCCCTGATACTTGATGCTATTTATTGAGGCTTTAATTCAAGAAGGAAATGGTTGGGTTTTTCTTTTCCTGAACTAGATTCTCTTCGCCCCATTAACTTAGTGAACTCAATGGACCTTTCTTTTTCTCAGCCTTAACACCACAAGGAAGCAAATAAGTGATCAATTGAAAAGGGTGAGTGGGCTTTAGTGAAAATTGTACATCTTTCATGGCCAAATCCTATTGAATGGTATGTATGTGTTGATTGGATTGTTGAGTCGTCGATTTTAACTGGGGTTATTGTTTTAATTTATACTTTATTTCTTTTTATTGTAAATTGTATTTTTATATTGTAAGCTGCCCTGAGTCTCCTTAGGGCATAGAAGTTGAAATGCTGCTACTACTACTACTACTACTACTACTACTACTACTACTACTACTACTAATTATAATAATAATAATAATAATAATAATAATAATAATAATAATAATAATAGATTAGATTTAGATTTATTAGATTTGTATTCCACCCCTCTCCGAAGACTCGGGGCGGCTCACAACAACAACAACAACACTACTACTACTACTACTACTACTACTACTACTACTACTACGTAGTAATAATAATAATAATAATAATAATAATAATAATAATAATAATAATAATAATAATAATAATAATTTGGGTGAGGTTTGCTGAAACTTACAAAAATAAAGTACATCCCACAATTGTTCAGTTTCACTATTTTCATTACTATTGATTCCCCTTCTTTCTAATAATCAGTAAGGTATTCTTGGGAAGACAATAAGGGGAAAAAAAGGGAGAACAACTTAAAAAAAACCCATTTCCTTGAAAATTATGGTGACAAACATTCTGCCCAGGGATGGTTAATTTCTCTGTAGTCAGGTGGGCAATGATACTCTTCCCCAGCCCGGGTTGATCCTTGGCTGTGCATTCTGGGCTGTGTATGGACCCCTAGAAAATTCCAAGTTGGAGAAAGTTACGCTTCAGTCTTGGTGTTTCCCCCCCTCCCCTTCCTGTCTTCCATTATAGCATGAAGATTCAAAATCTCCTATGATTCAAGAGATTAAAATTCTCATAGGATGAGAATGGAAGAAAGTAAATATAGGGCTTAGAGCAAAACATTTCAAAAGTAAGGGGAAAAATGAGTTTCTTTTCATTCCACTCCTTTGAAATAACTAGTCCTTCTCTGTCAATTGTGTTGGGGACAGCGGGTGTGGAGAAAGGAAAGAGACGCAATTGATGTAATACAATTCGACCTATTTTGATGTTTTATGGTGTTTTTGCACTTTTTTAGAAGAACAAAAGTTTATAGCATTAGTGACCTTGAAAACAGGTCACTTGCATATTTGTAACGTTTCTGTGATATGTTTGTGTATGTGTGTGTGTGTGTGTACTCACATGCCCACAAACTGAGTATAATTGAGTGTTGTCAAGAAGCTGATTGTTCCATAAGATTTCCTGTAGCACGGCCAACTGAAGCCTTTCCAAGTTAGTTTTTTGCTCCCTTTTTTAGTATTTGTTGCCGAACAAACAACCCACCCACCCCTTCAGTCCCAAACCTCACGTAATGTCCTTGATTATTGGAAGAAAAAAGATTGAAAAATATCTCTCTGCTCTTTGTATACATTTGTGGGATTCTAAAATGCAGCTGCAAGCATCAACTGCTCTTTTCTCAAGCCTTAAAATGCATCGCTATAGGTCAGTGATGGTGAACCCACGGCACAGGTGGCACAGGTGGCACATGGAGCCATATCTGCTGACATGCAAGCCATTACCCTAGCTCAGCTCCAATGTGCATGGGCATGCCAGCCAGCTGATTTTCAGATCACCCCGAGACTCTGGGAGGGCATTTTTGGCTTCTGGAGAGTCTCCTGGGCAATGGTGGAGGGCATTTTTGCCCTTCCCAGGCTCCAAAAAAGCCTCTAGAGCCTGAGGAAGGCCTACCAGGACCACCAGAGGTTAGGAAATGGGCTGTTTCAGACCTCCAGAGGGCCTCCAGGGGATGGGGAAGGCCATTTTCACCATCCCCAGGCATTGAATTATGGGTGTGGGCACTCACACATGTGCAACAGCACACGCCTATTTGCTTTCAGCCCCCGAGGGAAAAAAAGGTTCACCATCACTGCTATAGAAGGGATTCTGCATAACCATCTTTTCCAGTTCCAAAGATATGAAAATTAACCAGGATTAGTGGGGTTTTACATATTATAGCCGCCCTGAGTCTTCGGAGAGGGGTGGCATACAAATCTAATAATAAATCTAATAATAAATCTAATAATAAATCTAATAATAAATCTAATAATAAATCTAATAATAAATCTAATAATAAATATAATAATAAATATAATAATAAATATAATAATAAATATAATAATAAATATAATAATAAATATAATAATAAATATAATAATAAATATAATAATAATAATAGTAATAATAATAATAATAATAGTTGTTGTTGTTGTTATTATTATTATTATTATTATTATTATTATTATTATTATTATTATCCAAAATCAGGAATATCCTGGTACCTCTAGTCCATATCTAAGTTTTTAGCCTTAATTGCAGCAACCACAGCTGGGCCATGTGTCACCTCTGTGCTGAGACTGGTGATTGATGAATTTTCCTCCCATGTTTCTTGAAATAGTAACCATTGCATACCATTACTGGGTCTGTCTTACAATCTTTTTGTCCTGTTATCCAAAAGAAGGTAGGAAGGAAAGAAAATAGTGGGAGGGAAGAAGGAAGGGAGGGTGGAAGGAAAGAAGGAAAGAAGGAAGGAAGGAAAGAAGGAGGAGGGAAGATGAAGGGAGGGAGGGAGGAAGAAAAAGGAAGGAATGAAGATGAAGAAAAGAAGGAAGGAAGGAGGAAGGAAGGAAGGAGGAAGGAAGATGAAGGGCAGGAGCAAGGAGGGAAGGAAAGGAAGGAGAAGGAAGGAGGGAAGGAAAGGAAGGAGAAGGAAGGAAGGAAGGAAGGAAGGAAGGAAGGAAGGAAGGAAGGAAGGAAGGATGGATGGATTCTGCTTCATTCAGGCAGTTAAGTTGACAGGTTTAACTCTGCTCATTCCAGATCTTTTTTTCTTTCATTAATTTCATTCTTTCATATATTTATTATCTGCCTGTTGGCCCAGAGATAGTAATGTTGTTTTGTCAGTCTGAAGATGGACATTCCTGACATTACACACACACACACACACACACACACACAGAGTAGATGAAGGGCAGCACAGTTTTAGTTAGAGCTTTACAGTGCTAATGTGTCTCTCCAAAGGCAATTTCATATGGAATTTTATTAATCTACATAGAAATGTAATGCAGGTCACCAGAAATAGAGGTGGCTGGGAGCAGGTGACACATATGATGATTCAGTTGGCTGTCCAAGTGTCAGGTGTTTGATAAGACCCTTAAAATCCCTTCTCTGCTTTTTAAACTCTTATCTTTAAATTGGATTTAGACCAGACAGTTCTCTCAGACGGGCAACCAATGGCTCTAGCATGATGATTGTGTTCCTTTCTTGGTGGCAGAACTTAACAAAGCCAATTTTTACATATCCTTTCATTCCTGACTGTAATGGGACACAGGGCAGATTTTTCCTTGGTTTGGCTACATTCTGTCATAGAACATAGAATTGTAGTTCAACCCCCTGCTCCTGGCAGGAGACCGTATGCCATCCCAGTTAAATGGTTGTCCACTCTGTTTTTGAAAACCTCCAGTGATGGAGTTCCCATGACACTAGGAGGCCATTTTCTGGCGCTCCGTTGCCTGCGAAGATCCAGCTGCTGAAAATCAGAACAGTTGGTGATGGTGTGTGCGCCCACAGAGAGGGCTCTGCATGCCACCTCTGACACATGTGCCATAGGTTCACAATCACGGTCCTCAAGTAATTAAAGCTAGTTCCAAGGTGAAATTAATATGTGTAGTTACTGCTTCCCATAGTGGAACAGTTTTAGAGCATTGTAAACACATATTTCATTACTTGGTAATGTTTTTACAATCTTTTTGCCCTGTTATCCAAAAGAAGGTAGGAAGGAAGGGAACTTGGCTTCTGCGCATGTGTGGAAGAAAAAAAACTGGGGGGAAAAATTCCCCAAAAATAATCTAAAAAGAAAAATATTTTAAGAAACAAAACAATGGAAGGAGGGAAGAAGGAAGGGAGGGAGGAAAGGAGGAAGGAAAGAAAGAAGTAGGAAGGAAGATGAAGGGAGGGGGCAAGGAAGGAAGGGAGGAGGAAGGAAGATGAAGGGAGGGAAGGAGGGAGGAAGGAAGGAAGGAAAATGGAAGGAGGGAAGAAGGAAGGGAGGGAGGAAAGGAGAAAAGAAGGAAGGAAGGAAGGAAGATGAAGGGAGGGGGCAAGGAAGGAAGGGAGGAGGAAGGAAGATGAAGGGAGGGAAGGAGGAAGGAAGGAAGGAAAATGGAAGGAGGGAAGAAGGAAGGGAGGGAGGAAAGGAGAAAAGAAGGAAAGAAGGAAGGAAGATGAAGGGAGGGGGCAAGGAAGGAAGGGAGGAGGAAGGAAGATGAAGGGAGGGAAGGAGGGAGGAAGGAAGGAAAATGGAAGGAGGGAAGAAGGGAGGGAGGAAAGGAGAAAAGAAGGAAAGAAGGAAGGAAGGGGGCAAGGAAGGAAGGGAGGAGGAAGGAAGATGAAGGGAGGGAAGGAGGGAGGAAGGAAGGAAGGAAAATGGAAGGAGGGAAGAAGGAAGGGAGGGAGGAAAGGAGAAAAGAAGGAAGGAAGGAAGGAAGATGAAGGGAGGGGGCAAGGGAGGAAATAGGGAGGGAGGAAAGAAAGGAGGAGGAAGGAAGATGAAGGGAGGGGGCAAGGAAGGGAGGGAGGGAAACCAAGGATGGAAGGAAGGAAGGAAGATGAAGGGAGCAAGGAAGGAAGATGAATGCATTGGCATCAGTGTTCTCTTCAGCTGGCAAAATGCAATGGCCACCGAAAGAAATTTTGATTGGTATGACTGGAGACTCAACTGTAATTCCTGAATTTCTGCCAGTAACAGTAGATGCACCCCTGATAGTTACTCCAGCTACTAGTATCATTGTATGCGCTGTGTCTGCTTCTGTTGATAGATGTTAACCTGTTCTCATGACAAGGCCGCAACAACACCTGGTTTTGTAAATATGAACATTCGTATCTTGGCAAACCGGATCTAGTGGGTTGAGTTGTTATTACTATTAGCCAATTAAGCATGCCTGATTTTGTATTGTTGTTTGTATATTTTGTAATTCTGGCAGACTCATCGTAGTTATTCCTCCCAGAGGTTTAAGGGAAGCAAGCAAACATAAAAATGTACTCCAGACTTTGGGGTTGTTTGCTGATCAGCAGAAACGATGCAACAAATATGACTTGGGATGAAGTTTGTCTCCAGCTGCTCACTATACACTTTTGTTTGCTTGGGGTCATGATCTGTTTTGTTTTGGTGTTCGTATTGAATCCCCTGCTTGAAATGATCTTCTAGTTAAACAAAATGGGTATACTGAGATACTATATCGATTCTTATGCTTATATATGAGGATTTCTGGTTTTGTACAGCTACCAATTCTGTTCTGAAGAGAAAAGAAGAAATAGGCTCTTCTAGCAATTATCTTTCTATTTAGCTGTTTGCCTGCCTGCCTGCCTATCATCTACCTCTATTTCTATCTCTATCATCTCCCTTTCTCTTTCTCTCACCTCTCATCTCTATCTATCTATCTATCTATCTATCTATCTATCTATCTATCTATCTATCTATCTATCTATCATCTGTTAAGCCAGGCTCTATGGTATGAGCCTCCCGAAAATTCAAGGGTCAAAAATTCAGACACACACCCATTTGAAAATTAAAAAACAATGTTTTTTATCACAAAATTCAAAAGAAACAAAGCACCCTTTTTGTATGGCAAAGAGCACTATTCCCAAAACAATCTTGTAGGCTGTAAAAACCCCTTAAGCAGTCCTTAGGTACTTAGCTAGCAGCTGTGAAGAAACGTCACAGCCCTCCTTCTTCCACGAGTTGAAACACACATGCTTTACTCTGCCTTGGTTTCAAAGTCTTGAAAAATCAATAAACAGAGTCCTGAAACAGCAATTCACAGTCCAAACCAGTACGATCAGATAATCTCCACTCTGCGAGGCCAGCACGCTGCCAATTTAACAGCAAGCCCTAATTACTTGAACCCCACCCAACCACAGGTGGACTCAATTATCTCCTATAATACTTTTGAAGCTGTTCACTCCTATGCATAGCTCTACGCATGCGTGGGTCTATCATTATTTCCTCATCCGAATCTAAGGAAGATAAGGATGATTGACTTCTTCCTGGGCTGTCTTCCAAGCCCCCCCCCTCCATCTCACCATCACTTCCTTCTGCAGAGGACAATTCACCATCTGACTCTGTCAGCAGCAAAACAGGCCTGTGACATGTTGATGTTTCCCCTGCATCCATCTCCTCAGTCCTTGGGGCAGGAGCTGGGCCAGAGTTAACCACGACACTATCATCTACCTCTATTTCTATTTCTATCATCTCCCTTTCTCTTTCTCTCATCTCTCATCTCTCTCTCTCTCTCTCTCTCTCTCTCTCATCTACCTCTTTCTATCTCCATCATCTCTCTTTCTCTCATCTGCCTGCCTGCCTGCCTGCCTGCCTGCCTGCCTGCCTGCCTGCCTGCCTGCCTGCCTGCCTGCCTGCCTGCCTGCCTGCCTGCCTGCCTGCCTGCCTGCCTATCTATCTATCTATCTATCTATCTATCTATCTATCTATCTATCTATCTATCTATCTATCTATCTATCTTTCATCAATCATCTATCTATTATTTATCAACCACCTATCTATCTATCTATCTATCTATCTATCTATCTATCTATCTATCTATCTATCTATCTATCTATCTATCATCTATCTATCTTTCATCAATCATCTATCTATTATTTATCAACCACCTATCTATCTATCTATCTATCTATCTATCTATCTATCTATCTATCTATCTATCTATCTATCTATCTATCTATCTATCATCTATCTATTATCTATCTATCTATCTATCTATCTATCTATCTATCTATCTATCTATCTATCATCTATCTATTATCTATCTATCTATCTATCTATCATCTATCTATTATCTATCTATCTATCTATCTATCTATCTATCTATCTATTATCTATCTATCTATCATCTATCTATTATCTATCTATCTATCTATCATCTATCTATTATCTATCTATCTATCTATCTTTCATCAATCATCTATCTATTATTTATCAACCACCTATCTATCTATCTGTCTATCTATCTATCTATCTATCTATCTATCTATCTATCTATCTATCTATCTATCTATCTATCTATTATCTATCTATCTATCATCTATCTATCTATCTATCTATCTATCTATCTATCTGTTTATTTCTCCCTTCCTTCCTTCCTTCCTTCCTTCCTTCCTTTCTTTCTTAAGGTTCTGTTTGGTTTTTTTCATTGGCTTCCTTGATCCTCTGCTGCTTTATTTTCTTTGTTGTGTTAAGGAATCAGAAATGTTTGCTCTGGGTTTAACTACTACGATAAGTCCCGGTTCTTTTATTGTCTCCATCTCTTCCTTAGCCTTTGATCTCTCTATATGGTATGCTTAAATTGGTTTCATCCCATGTCCATTTCCTCATCAATCTGAGTGTTTTGCTTTAAAATCTTACATTGACCTTGTCTTTACAATTAGAATGTCTTTGGGTACGATGCTTTCTTCTTATGTCTCTCTCACATGTTTTCGCTCTTTGAGGGAATTGGAAAATTGAATAAAGTAATTTTTAAAACTTTATTTGCATCTTGGTTTTGAAGTTTCATTATTATATATATCTATATGAGTGTAGGTGTGTGTGGGTGTGTATGTTTCTATGCATAGGAAATTATTATTAGCATCAATGCCTAATATGGGACAACTTTACCATTTACAACTTAGAAAATGTTACTTTTCTTTCTTATGCACCCAGAAATTCCTCTTCTCTCTTATATAGGAAAGACTTCCCAAAGAAGGTTCCTTCAAGCTACGTTTGAACTACAATATCTTTTATCCCAAACAGGGACTTCTCTGTGGTAACTCTGGGCTTGGAATGCTCCCAGCAGTTTTATAAAGAAGCCACAAATGTCAGAAATGCTTGCTATGGGTCAGTGATGGTGAACCTATGCCACGGGTGCCACAGGTGGCACGCGAGGCCATACCTCCTGGCACATGAGCTGTTGCCCTAGCACAGCTCCAACATGCATGTGTGTGCCAGCCAGCTGATCTTTGACCCATACAGAGGCCCTGGGAGGGCATTTTTGGCTTCCAGAGAGCCAAATGTCGTCTAGCGGGACCCAGGGGAAGAGCCTTCTCTGTGGTGGCGCCGACCCTCTGGAAAACTCCCCCCCAGAGATTAGGATTGCCTCCACCCTCCTTGCCTTTCGCACACTCCTCAAAACCCACCTCTGCCGTCAGGCATGGGGAAATTGACTCCCCTGGGCCGTTTCCCGTTTTACACAAGGTTTGTCTGAGATGTATGATTGTTTTTTATACTCCGGGCTTTAAATTGCTTTTTATTGTTGAATTTGTACCATGTTTTGTGTTGTGAGCTGCTCCGAGTCTCCGGAGAAGGGCGGCATACAAATCGAATAAGTCTAAATCTCCAGGGAATGGGGGAGGGCGTTTTTAAACACACACCAGCTCCAGGGAAGCCTTTGGAGCCTGGGGAGGGTGAAACACAAGCCTAGTGGGCCCACCAGAAGTTGGGAGACAGGCCGTTTCTAGCCTCCAGGGGGCAGGGGAAGCTCTTTTCGTCTTCCTCAGGCATTGAATTATGGGTGTGGGCACTTGCACATGTGCAGTAGCGCACGCCCACACTCTTTCGGCAACCGAGGAAAAAGTTTTTTTGCCATCACTGCTATGGGTTCTGTAGGCATTCAGTGGAAGAATAGTTTATTTCTTCTCTTTGTTTTAAACTGAGTAGGGCAGTGATGGTGAAACCTTTTTGGCTCAGGTGCCAAGAGGGTGTGCACAAGCGCATGCATGAGTGCCCACACCAATAATTCAATGCCTGGGGAGGGTGAAAACAGCTTCCCCCATCTCCCCTGGAGGCCCTCTGGGAGCCAGAAATAGCCTCTTTCCCAACTTCTGGGGTGCCTAGCCATGCTTCCAAAGGCTTCCTTGGAGCCGGGGGAGGGTAGAAAATGCCCTTCCCCATCCCCCTGTAGGCTGTCTGGAAGCCAAAACGCCCTCCCACATGCACATTGGAGCTGAGCTAAGGCAACAGCTTGCGTGGCTCCACATGCCACCTGTGGCACCCATGCCATAGGTTTGCCATCATTGACATAGGAGAATGCTTCATGTGCCTCTGATACGGCTCCATGTGCTACCTGTGGCATGTGGTTCACCATCACAGGTCTCCCATCTCATCTCTCTCTCTCTCTCTCTACCATCCATCCATCCATCCATCCATCCATCCATCCATCCATCCATCCATCCATCTCCGTTTTCCTTGTAGCTGGGCATAACTATATGATGTAATTAAACAATACAGCAGAAAGTTATTTAGATTAAAACAGTTAGCTATAGTTAAGTAGTTGACAACGAAGTGAGAAAGTCACTCTTAGTACAAAAATAACAAATGGAAATGAGAAGCTAAATTATAATGAATCTTAAGACCAAAGTACAAAGTAGCACCTATGTGGTGATTTGGAAATGCAGCTCTAGATGTACTTAAAACTTTTCCTTAATTCTGAGCAACTTCATACAGCTCAGGGAACAGGGCACCAAATGTTAATTGGGTGTTCTCTAAAATGAGTTCTGATACCTTGTTCCAATAATTCATGCTGCTGGTTTCCCAAGGCTGCTATTCGTGAAGTTATCAGTAGGTGCTCCATTTGTAGAGTTTTCTTAGAGCCCAATTTCATTCGTCCCTTAACTTATGCTGTTCTTTAGGGATGTATAAATTGGCACGTATCTTTTCTGGGTCAATTTAACATGTATTCAATCACAATTCCGTGCTATCCAATTATTGTCTCATTATGCAAACTTTTCTTTAATAAAAGTCCCATTTTAGATGTGCCTATGTAAGAGCTTCAGAATTTGGGGGAGGAAAGGCAAACTCTGAGGCTATGTTCCACTTTGCATATTAACCCGGAAAAAAACGAATTACATGGATTGACATAAAAATGTGGACCAAATGCATTTAATCAACTCACCGCCATCAACGGTGGGCAAGTTTGGATGAAAATGGAGCTTTAGAAGATTACATTAAAGGTTGTTTGCATGTTTATCTTTGGGGAATAAGTTAGGAATGCTTGATAAGTTGCCTTTGGTTTTACCGCATATTTGATTATTATTATTTTTCTTTTTGTCACTTGCGATGGCTCTCTTGATGGAATTACCTTTACTCTAAAATGTAATGCAATGGATAGAAATTAATCAAGGAGAGACTCAGTCTGGAATTAGATAAAATTTCCCTGACAATTAGAACAATTAATCAAAACTCCAACCTAGGAGATTTTCAGGAGATTAGACAGCCATTTGTAGGGCCTCATCCTTGAGCATGGGGTTGGACTAGAAATCCTCCAAGGTCCTTTCCAACTTTACCATGATGTTAGAAAAAATCAGTGTGTATTTGTTTATTGATTCATTTAAACAATAGATAAAATGTCGTCTGACGGGACCTAGAGGAAGAGCCTTCTCTATGGCAGCCCCGGCCCTCTGGAATCAGCTCCCCCTAGAGATTCGAACTGCCTCTACCCTCCTCGCCTTCCGTAAAATGTTGAAGACTCACCTTTGCCACCAGGATTGGGAAGATTAATCTCCCCCCCTCCTTTTTTCACTGACCTTTATTATGCTTATGTTCAGTCAGTTTGAGTGTGTATGATTGTGTAGTACATATGTTTTTTATAACAATGTTTTTTAAATTAGTTTTTTTTAAACATTAGATTTGTATTTATATTGTATTGATGTTATGTTGTGAGCCACCCCAAGTCTTCGGAGAGGGGCAGCATACAAATCTAATAAATAATAATAATAATAATAATAATAATAATAATAATAATAATAATAATAATAATAATAATAATAATTATTATTATTATTATTATTATTATTATTATTATTATTATTAAATAGCAATAAGCATGGGTGGCATTCAAGGTCATAAAAGCCAAGCAATGATAAAATTGAACCACCAGCAATCCAAATAAATGGATTTTTGAAGGTCTGGGGGTGGTTTTTTTTTTTTAAGGAATCTCACTACCTCATTAAATAAAATATCAGCAATAAAATCAATCTCAGGGGTCATGTAATAACCCAGCCCAAATCCTTAAGGCAATAACCAGATTTTGAATAACTTATGAAAGGCTAAGGCAGAGGTGTCTTGCTCTCGGTTCAGAATTGGTAGCGGGAATTTCTCTCCGCCGTCTGAGCCAGGAGCGATCGCCGGTTGGCTACGCCCCCGAACTGGCTATAATGGTGGTGCCATAGGCGCCGCCATATTGTCTTTTGCATCTGTGCAAGCGCAGAAGCTTGATTTTGGGTGAAGTAATTATAACCCACTCCTGGGAGGTGGCGATATGTGTAAGTGTCTCTCTTCTGAATCTTCCCTGTGTTCATCTGCTGAAGATCTTCTTTATCTGGAAGCTGCATAAAAGAGATTTCATTTCTTCCAGGTTTTTCTTTAAATAATTCCCCTCCAACAACCAATTTTTGATGTAACCCATTATTTTTAAATTGTTTCCCTTTGTTTCTATTTTTTACTATAACTGATTATAATACTGGTTTGACCTTAATCCTATTTGTTAACAATAGGAAGTCATATACAAGTATGATCATCATAATAAGCAGCTTGATTCTTTGGGCAACATCTAGGCATATAACTGTATCCCAATTTGAAAATCTAGGACTCTCATATTATCAGGGTGGGAAAATACTTCCGTAACATGGGAAGGGTTTTTTTTTTTTCTGAATTCACTCTGTTTTCATAATTTTATGCAGTGAAAGGCTGCAAAATCTTTTACTGCCACACTGAGGCCGTGGCTTATTGTGTGGATGTGGCTTGATGGTCATGTGACAGGTAGGAGTAGCTTGCCAGCCACGTGACCAGGTGGGAGTGGCTTGACAATCATGGGGCCAGAGGTGGGGGCTTAAAGGTCATGTGACTAGGTGGGAATGACTTACCGACCAATATAAGATTTCAAATAGGTGCTTGGACTCTTTTTTCAGTAGATTAAGTCACATTATTTGAATAGCCACAAAAAGGACAAATGATAGACTGCCTTATACAAATCTCATTAATAATAATAATAATAATAATAATAATAATAATAATAATAATAATATATATGTGTAAAATATATCCTCAAAATCTTTTGCGTGGTTAAACACCTCCAAAGAATGACTTGGAACACAACCAAAAAATTCAGCCACACCATTATGATAAACTGGTTTCAAAGGCAGGAAAAGGAGGCAGTCTCATTTTAGAGCAAAAGTAAGGTAAAGGTAAATAATAATAATAATAATAATAATAATAATAATAATTATTATTATTATTATTATTATTGGTTGAGGAGCACAGGGACATTTCAAGGTTTTGTGCTGAACCCCCAAGGTTCAGTATGATAATAGTTTGGGCAAGTAGCTCAATTTTCTTTAAATGCTATAAAAGTTCAGTTCTAGATAATGATTAAAATGATTAAAGCGTTTATGGGGAAAAAACATACTATTTAATTATTTCCTATTTTAAAATAAATTAAGGATCATACTAAGGTGCCAAAGAAGGAAGGACAATAAAATAAAACTATTAAGTATTCAATAAATAGTGCGTAAACCCACTACCCCCACTGCGCCCCCTCCCATGGGGGCAGCAGCCCATTAGGGATTCTATGGAACCATACAAAAATTTTACTGTACTCTAAAATATGTGAGGTCCTTGATGCCCTCTGAGCTGGCGTTTCTTGCAAATGTTTCATTACCAAACTAGGCCACACCATGAAATCTAGATCCCAATGCTTCCATGTGGGTAAAGGTAAAGCTTGCAGGGCCCTTTGAACGAAGCATCCCCAAAAAAAGAACATTTAGCTTGAATCCACTGCCACGCCTTCTTTGCAGAAGAGAAACGATCACAGGGCGGTCAGTCTGAGCAGGGAAACGGTTGTCTTTTAGATCAGCTATCTGGAATTGATTGACTGGCATATGACAGCTGGGATGTCACACTGTAGCCTGAAGGGCCCACTGATGAAGCGGAGAAAACCAAGCTTCAGAAAACAGTTTGGAAGCCCTCCCCTCCCTTTATTTTAATTTTATGCAATCACTCTCCTTGTCCACGGTGACACAAGAACGATTGTGCTTAAATTAACTCATGGTTTGCACACCCACCATCTCTGGAGTAACTTACAATGGTCTCCTGCAGGAACGGTTAAGGAGTCCGGAGAGATTTCTTTAAGAATAAAAGAGACTAATTAACAGGAACTATGCTCCTTGATAGTTGGAGTCTCTAAAGTGCTATTTGTAGCTGAAACCACAATTAGACTTTAGGCTAAAAAAACAAAACAAAACCCAAAACTTTCTTGCTGATTGTTGATACAACATCTGAAACAAATTCCCAGACTTGCACTGTTTGTCCCTATAACTCTCGCCAAGTCCCCTCCGGGAACTTGCTTCGTCAGCCGTGCTTATTGAGGTTGATTCCTGAACCTCAATCTCTGTTCAGTTCTCTTCTCCCTTTTATTACTTCATTCAAGAGCCAGCATTTCCCCCCCCTGAATCTTGTCTTTGAGCTACTAAGCAAAGTCCTTTCAAGTCAGTGAGAAATGGCTACAGTCCTAAGCAAGGGAGGGAAGGCGAGTTATAAACATGCAGAATCATTGTGTGTTTGCTCTCATAATTTTCACTAGACTGGTGATGGCAAACCTTTTTTCCCTCGGGTGCTGAAAGAGCATGGGCGTGTGCTATCGCAGATGCCCGAGTACCCACACCCATAATTCAATGCCTGGGGAGTGAGAAAACAGCTTCCCCTGTTCCCTGGAGCCCCTTTGGAGGCTGGAAACGGCCTGTTTCCCAACTTCTGATTGGCCCAGTTGGCTCATGTTTTGCCCTCCACAGGTTCCACAGGCTTCCCTGGAGCCAGGGGAGGGTAAAAACGCCCTCCCCCATCCCCCTGGAGGCTCTCTGGAAGCCAAAAATGGCTTCCCAGTGTCTGTGCGAGCCAAAAATCAGCTGGCCGATCAATTTCCGGTCACAATTCAAAGTATTAGTTATGACCTATAAAGCCCTTCATGGCATTGGACCAGAATATCTCCGGGACCACCTTCTGCCGCATGAATCCCAGCGACCGATTAGGTCCCACAGAGTCGGCCTTCTCCGGGTCCCGTCGACTAAACAATGTCGTCTGGCGGGTCCCAGGGGAAGAGCTTCTCTGTGGCGGCCCCGACTCTCTGGAACCAGCTCCCCCCAGAGATTAGAACTGCCCCCACCCTCCTTGCCTTCTGTAAACTCCTTAAAACTCACCTCTGCCATCAGGCATGGGGGAATTGGGGCATCCCCCCCCCAGACCTATACAATTTATGTATGGTATGTTTCTGTGTATGTCTGCTTTAATAATGGGGTTTTTAATGTTTTTTTTAAATGTATTAGATTTGTTATGAATTGTTTTATTGTATGCTGTGAGCCACCCCGAGTCTACAGAGAGGGATGGCATACAAATCTAATAAATAAATAAATAAAATAAATAAATACATGCACGTAAAAGCTGAGCTAGAGCAATGGCTCGCGTGCCAACAGAAATGGCTCCGCATGCCACCTGTGGCACCCATGCCGTACGTTCGCCACCACTGCCCTAGACTTTAATATATAGTATTTTTTTTATTTGGCAAAGCCGTACATTTTGGAATGTTCTAAGAACTACAAGTAGATAAGAAAGTCCGAGAACTGGCCCAGCCAGCATTAAACCCTCTCTGCCGCCAATTGATTTTGACTCTTTTCCATTGATACATTGATTACTTCACCTCCCTTCTCTCTGCTTTATCAAGTCTGGAATTGCCACCTGTTTATGTAGTTTCTCAGTTCCAGTTTACTAGGGTCCTTAGACTTCAGTGTAACCAGCTCTTTGGTGTTGGGTATAGTTCTTGTGTTTGCTGCTGTTCATTTCCCTTGTCTTGGAAGTGCAACCATGTTTCTCAGATAGTATGGACTGGAACCAATCAGTGCCAGGGATCCAAATCTCTACGGCTCATTTTATCGACTTGTAGGGAATGGTAGAGAGTTCTCTGCTCTATTTTTGTGGGGGAGGGTCCCTTCCGACTATCTTATTCTGTTTTTTTCTAGTCTAAGCGTCAACAATTTAGTGATATTCAAATACAGGGCAACAATGTTTTTTGATATAGTATGTGGAAGCATAAAAATACAGGCAGTCAAAAGAACGTCATTCTGCATTGAAAATCAGCACATCCCAGGTACAGCCGTTCTGTCACGTACAGTTGTTATCAATTCATGACTGAACAAGGCTGCCATGGGTTTCGATCTGGCTTGCAATGAAAGTAGAGCGTTTTGCAAATCCAAATCCCTTCAAATTCCTTCCACCCCTTTCTGTACCTTTCTTGTAGGTTCATCTCATCTCCAACACCAATTCCCCCGTTTCCTATTTTACAGCTGCTGTTTCTTTTTCTTTTTTGGCAGAAGAGGAGAAATTTTGGGGTAAAAAAAAATATGTGGTTGATGTGATTCTCTCTCTCTCTCTCTCTCTCTCTCTCTCTCTCTCTCACACACACACACACTGACTGGTTTCATATACAGTTTTAAGCTACAATATTGGAAACCAGCCATTTTGTAAACAATGGTTTGCAGTTTAACTTTAAACAAACCATGGTTTAAAGCAAGGTATGGATGAATGCAATGCAGGAGCATCAAAACTTGATTTCACTGAGAGCTGCATCAGGTTTGTGTTTGACCTCGGGGTGGGGGGTTAGCGTGGGTGTGGCCAGCATGACGTCACTTGTGTTGGGGATCCTCTGTGGTGGCCTGAATGCTCTGTCAACAAAAACAGGCTCCCAAGTTTCATTTCAGGCTGGGACAGCCTCCTGAAACCCTCTGCCAGTGAAGATGGACCTTGGGAGGTCCGTACGCAGCCCTCAGGAGCTCTGTTTTACTGGTAGAGGCGCCATGGGCTGGTCCTTCGCTATTTCCAGGGTGGCCCTGCAGGCCAGATCCAAGCACCTTGTGGGCTGGAACCAGCCCTTGGGCCCTGAGTTTGACATCCCTGGTGTAATTCATGGATCCAATTTACTCTACAGGTGGTACTCTGCTTAGAAGAGTCTGTTTAGTGACTGTTTGGAGTTTTAATGGCAGTGGTTTATGATTGTTTTTCACTTGGCCGTTGCAGCATCCCCACAGTCATGTGATCAAAATTTGGATGCTTGGCAATTGACCCATGCTTGTTTGTTTGTTTGTTTATTCATTCATTCATTCATTCATTCATTCATTCATTCATTCATTCATTCATTTATTTATTTATTTGACTTTTATGCCACCCCTCTCCGAGGACTTGGGGGCAGCTTACAACATATAATAAAACAATGTATAACATTTTAGATTCAATTAATTAAATATAATTATCTCGCGGCATACAAATCTAATAAATAATAATGAATAATAAATAATAAAATCTAAAAACCCAAGCCATAAAAAGCAGTCATTCCCATTCGATGAACTTTCTCTCAGCACATTCATCGGCCAGGGGGCAAGAATCTAATGGCCCCAAGCCAGATAGGTCTTTAAACTTTTATGAAAGACGAGGAGGATGGGGGCAGTGCTAATCTCTGGGGGGAGCTGATTCCAGAGGGCCGGGGCCCCCACAGAGAAGGCTCTCCCCCTAGGTCCCGCCAAACGACATTGTCTAGTTGACAGGACCTGGAGAAGGCCGACTCTGGAACCTAACTGGTCGCTGGGATTCGCGTGGCAGAAGATGGTCCTGGAAGTATTCTGGTTCGATGCCATGTAGGTCTTTATAGGTCATAATCATCACTTTGAATTGCGTCCAGAAACCAATTGGTTTCTAGTAGTAAATTGGTTTCTAGTAGAAAAACTAGTAGCAATAGTAGTGCAGACTTAGTAATTAGTTTGATAGTATTGAGGGAATTATTTGTTTAGCAGAGTGATGGCGTTCGGGGAAAAAACTGTTCTTGTGTCTAGTTGCCTTGGTGTGCAGTGCTCTGTAGCAACGTTTTGAGGGTAGGAGTTGAAACAGTTTATGTTCAGGATGCGAGGGGTCAGTAAATATTTTCACAGCCGTCTTTTTGACTCGTGTAGTATACAGGTCCTCAATGGAAGGCAGGTTGCCAGCAATTGTTTTTTCCTCAGTTCTGATTATCCTCTGAAGTCACACATAACTCACAGGACATTCAACAATGCATCAGGCAATTCTTTATCCTATCCATCACCTTGTAATATTCCTTTTTTTCTACTTTTTTGAATTTTGTCAAGCATAATCAGATTCCTATAGTCCATCATCCATTTATATGACATCTCTGAAGAACATTTCCCAGAGAACAGTTATTGTTTATTTGGTACAGGTCTGATTAACTGATGCTTCTTGTAGCTGATATTTATCTTAGTAATTATCTCCAAACCCATAATTCAAAAGTATAAGTTTCCTGACTTGTACTCCCCCCCCCCCCCAATCATATACAATAGCATTACTAGGAAAAAAATCATTATTTTTTTAGCTATTCTCATCTTTGTGGTCATAGAAATGATTTTAATCATTGATGATTTTATTTGATTTTATTGTCTTCCTCCCACAGATGACTCTCTTCTTTGGTCCGCCAGTAAAGTTTCTATCTTTACATAGTGTTTTAATTTAAGATTCATTGTTGCAAAACTAGAGATGTATCAAGCTCCAAGACATAATGAAAACATATTTTGTTTTCCTATTGGTTATCTTACAACTAAAAAAGGCTCATACTTCCTGATGAACAGTTTTGATTTTTTATCTTTTTTGGATAGTCTCCAAAATATACTTCCCTTCCACAATCTGTGCAAAATACCCTATAAATTCAGCTGAATTGGGTTGAGACAAAATCCATTCAGTTACCACTGTAAGACCGATATTTCATTCTCTCTCCCACCTTTACATGCTTTGGAGCTGATGAAAATGTCCTCAAAACGGACTCTCCCCTATACTATACCACAGAAGTCTTCAAATGGCAAATTTCCTAGATCTTTATCGTACCAATACAACTGCCGAAAATTATCAAATTATGGAATTCCCTGGCTTCTGATTGTGTACTTTCATTCAGATTTAATGTCATCAATTGAGACATTTGGCAGATTTGCAAAATGGCTGAATTTTATATTGGATCCTGTCGTCTGTCAATAAATACACTATATGCTTCTGAGCACTCTGCTTTGGTTTGGGTCCTTGGTATTGGTCCTTCAAAGTCATATTGAGTTCTGCGATAGATACGAGAAGGTCTTTTGAATATCTACTAACTACAGTTCAAACAACATGGAGAACACCAGACCAGTGCTTTGTTTATGTGAGTGAGGAAATCACTCACCTGAACTCAATCTGTATAGTCTGGAGGACAGAAGGAAAAGTGGGGACATGATCGAAACATTTAAATATGTTAAAAGGTTAAATAAGGTCCAGGAGGGAAGTGTTTTTAATAGGAAAGTGAACACAAGAACAAGGGGACACAATCTGAAGTTAGTTGGGGGAAAGATCAAAAGCAACATGAGAAAATATTATTTTACTGAAAGAGTAGTAGATGCTTGGAACAAACTTCCAGCAGACGTGGTTGGTAAATCCACAGGAACTGAATTTAAACATGCCTGGGATAAACATATATCCATCCTAAGATAAAATACTGAAAATAGTATAAGGGCAGACTAGATGGACCATGAGGTCTTTTTCTGCCGTCAGACTTCTATGTTGCTATGTTTCTATATATTTCTTCTGAGCATGCACAGAACCTGAGTTTTCAGCACTGTGCTTGCAGTTGTAAACTTGTTTTCAGCTTTAAAAAAATCAGATTTTTTAGCACTGCACATGTGTGTGTGCACATGAAGCGCGCTTGCCCATGAGTTGCACCAATGCGGCACAGGAGGAAACGAGTTGGAACCCACCGCTGAGGAAACGCAATGCCAAACTGCGTGCCTTTCCAACTTCTCTATGCTCTCCTTAAACTTTTTTTTTTTACTGGTTTGGCAGAGGATAGATAGAATATAGAGATTTTGGTTCAAGGTCATTTGAAGGGTTTTGATGAAGCAAATCACATTATCTCCACAGGGCTGATTAAGACTCAGATTAAGTCAATGTGCACAGAACTGTTCTGCATTATCTGTCTCTCCCCCACTACCTTATGGTTTCTTGTAGAAATTTTTGCAAGTTTAAGGAGCTGCTCAATCCTCCCTCCCTACTCAGCCTTTGAATCACTGTTGTTGTCTCGGAAATAATAACAAAAACATAAATATTCTGCTCGATGTGATCCAATGACCTTTATTTCTTCTGGTTGTGTATTCATTAGCTCTCTTTCTGTTAACACAGACAATGTTATACAAGAATGGTTTTTGCTCATTTGAGGATAAAATAAAAATGTAGATGAGCAATGCAGAAGGAGAGGAAAGTCAACATGTAATTCAGGTGTGACAAAAGCCTCTATCTATATGATTCATTTTTAACGTATACCATATTTCGTATTTTATGTTGGAGTCTGCAAATAATCTTGGCATCTTTATAGATCTGGATTTTTTCTGAAGCTGACTCCCACACTTATAATAGTTCTATGAGTAGCAAAAGAAGAGAATTATTGAAATGTAGTACTAAATTTGTCCCAGATTCCCATGTAGATGCAAATATATCCCTCTATCGTACAATTATACAATGGTACTTTTATTTTAAAATCCACTTCCTTGCCACCTTTCTTAAGTACAAAAAATTGGGTCATCCCTTTCGCTGAAGCACTTCTGAGCTGTAGGAGTTGCATTTCTGAATTTTGGAAAAGTAGGTCATCCCTATCTGAGGCCTGGGACATCTTGTCCAAAAGAAGCTGCCTCATATAATCAAATAAATGGACTTTCCTGGACAGCGCTACTCCCCCAACCCTACACGGAACTGCATTTTCTAACCTATAAATTGGAGCGACTTTAGAAGAAGCAGGACAACCTTTATCTGAGAAATCATACACCTTATCACCGATTGGTGTCATTTTCTCAGAAGACACATAACTTTTTAGCATAAAGGACACCACCTTTCCCGGGAATCCAAATCCCTTAATAGCAGAAGGTGATGTTAACTGATGATGCTGATCTATTACTGTCATTAAAAAAATTGATTGATGTTAATTGGGAACGGCATGAGAGTTCATCCAGACCAGATCTAGAATGAACCGCAAAGAATGAGCTTCTAATGGGTAGAAGGAACAGGAGGAAAAGGAGGAAGAGCCACAACCGAGACAATAGATAAAAGGAGGGAGCAAGAACTGCCACCCTTGTGATGTACTTCTTGGCAGCTTGCGAGCAAGTGAATTGGGCTAACTAGGCTCTTGTAGCTGAGCCTGGACTTCTTTCAATTACTTCTTGAAGATGGCAAAAATATGAATTTGGGCCTCTGAATAATCTGCCCCACAGCATTGCTTTGAGATGTTATGTATGTTCTCCATACATAGCACCTCCATACATAGGTGGGTAAAATGAGGACCCGGATTGTGGGGGCAATAGGCTGGCTCTGTTAAAAAGCGCTATTGCTAACATGTTGTAAGCCGCCCTGAGTCTAAGGAGAAGGGCGGCATAAAAATCAAATAAATAAATAAATAAAATAAATAAATAGCATCTTTGTATGTTCTCCATACAAAGAGAGAAACCAAGAATGGTATTTTAGTCTCCTTGAAGGCCAGTTCGATTTATGTAACTTACGTGTTATATGTAATTTAGACATTTGTATATGAGTATTTAGAAAGAAATCACACTCTTCTTTATATATTCTGCTCACTAGTTCAAGTATTCATTCATTCATTCATTCATTCATTCATTCATTCATTCATTCATTCATTCATTCATTCATTCATTGTATTTATGTGCCACTCACTGTGAAACTGTCAGGAATGGAAGCAATGGAATGCTTTCCGTTTCTTGCAAACCTTGCCAAAAACCTCCACAGAATTTGACGGGGCTTGTACATCATCGGTTCATATATTGCAACAATGCTTAATGTGTAAATAAATAAAGAATAAAAAATCGTAACCACACAAAAGAAAAGAAAAAAAGAAAGAGAAAGAAAGAAAGAAAAAAGGAAGAAAAGAAAGTGGCAAAAATCGAGCAAAATATAAATTTTTTCCCACTCTTCTCTCCAAACTTTTTCACTCTTTTCTCCAAAATCCAATACCAGAAATGTTAGGAATAAGGCAGGAATGAGCAATCTGTGACCTATGACTTGAGTACATTTTGAAGGCTTTGTTTTACATCACTTATCTTTAATACCTCCTGGTCTTATCCTGAATTTATCCTGGGTCTAATTTTGCTTTTTTTTTTTTTTACATCATCACTCTTAGTCCTCTTAGTCACCCCTCCAAGCATATGTAACTGCAGTTCACCAAAAGTTTGTTCAGTCTTGGTTTAATCTTTCTAACAGTAATTGAAGCCTTTAAGCCATTCCTCAACCCACCTGCCAGTTTGCATTATGTTCCCAGTCAATCACAAGTAGACATGATTAAAAGAAAGATGTCTAGATTAAAAAAAAATGCAGTTCTAATGATTCAGAGGTAACATTAGGTAATTTGTTATTTATGTCACATTTTCCCAGAAATAACATGAGATTCTGTTCTTTTCTCTTTTCTCTTTTCTTCTTCTCTTTTCTCTCTTCTCTTTGTTCTCTTTTTTCTTTCTCTTCGTTCTTTCTTCTCTTTTTTCTTTCTTTCTTCTCTTCTCTTATTTCTCTCTTCTCTTTTCTTTCTTCTCTTCTTTCCTTCCTTCCTTTTTTCTTTCTTTCTTTCTTTCTCTCTCTCTTCTCTTTTTTATCTCTTCTCTTCTTTGTTTGACTCTATTCTACTCTAGTTGATCTACTAACTTATCACCATAAAAATGAAAGTAAAGGAAGACTAATTATTATAGGAGGAGTATAAACTGTGCAGATTTTTGAAGAGCCTCGTTGTTTGTAGTTAAGTTCTTTCCCTTTAAATTTTGGAGGTTAATCTGGTTTATGGCGAACCAAGATCAGAGGAATATAATTTTTTTTACCATATGTTCAGAGCAATTGAGAAATGTAGTAAATTTCAGATTACTGCAAGGGGATAACTTTACCCTTTAAGTAGAAGAGGGAGGAAGAATGTAGTGTATAGAAAAAACGGATGGCAAAAACTAAATATGGAATTAGTCTATTTTAACTTAAGTTTTATTACAATTAAATTTATGAAGTGGTGAATGTAGTCTAGATTCCAAGGAAAGAGGATCTGCATTCCAGAGGACCAAGAGACAGCCAAGATTATATAGTTGTGACCAAAATGTCTCAAATATGTCTCCTAAGAACTAGACATTCTTAGAGTATATATTTAATGATGTTATAAGTTTCTTTAATTTGGCAGGATTTCTGTCTATAGGTGAGGAACAGTAAAGAAAACTACTTAGATAGAAGTAAGTTTGTGTATTGTTCTTAGATGTTGGAGCCTTGACATAAGTTAACGTGTTATATATTAATATGTTCCCTTTAGGGGTGGGTTTAATTTACCTTGCTGCAGGTTCACTTCCTCCCACGCTGCATGGACGAAGCTCTTGGGCGTGTTCATGCACAGTGCCAAAAATTATCCTCCCAAAAAGCCCCCCAAAAGATGGCGACCACGTGCACAATGCTGGGAACTTGGCTTCTGCACATGTGTAGAAGAAAAAAAAAACTGGGAAAAAAATTCCCCCAAAATAATCTAAAAAGAAAAATATATTTTAAAAAAACCCAAAAAAAGAGAGATGGTGGTGCCCACAGACCAGCATTGACCGAACAGGTTCCATGATGCCATCGTGACATCACCAGCAGGCCGCTACCAGTTTGGTCGAACCGGTCCGAACCAGGAGGAACCCACTTCTGGTTCCCTTCTATCATCCTAAATCATGTCTAATTTGGTGATTAATTCTGGAGAGCTCTAACCATTTATGGAAGGGCTGCTGGGAATATTTGAGATGATTCTGGAATCTCAGGTTATTAGACTATACATTAGCTCTGGCTAAAAAAATATTTCAGGTAGTGAGTTCCATGCATCAACTACTCAGTACTAAAGTTGTATTTCCTGCAGTCGGGTTTAGAGCGGTTTACTTTAAGTTTGTATCTGTTGTGAGCTCTTGTGTTGTTGTGGTTGAAGCTGAGGTAGTTGTTGACAGGAAGGATGTTTTAGCAGATGATTTTATGGGGTATGCTTAGGTCATGTTTAAGGCGACGTAGTTCTAAGCTTTCTAAACCTAGGATTGTATGTCTAGTTGCGTAGGGTATTCTGTTGCGAGTGGAGGAGTGGAGGGCTCTTCTAGTAAAGTATCTCTCAACGTTTTCTAGAGTGTTTATGTTCAAAATGTGGTGTGGGTTCCAGACAGATGAACTGTATTCAAGGATACTAGCAAAAGTTTTGTATGCTCTGGTTAGTAGTGTGAGATTACCAGAGCAGAAGCTACATACATTAATGTACATATTCCTATTGCATTAATGTATTAATGTACGTATTCCTATTGCTTCCCAGTGCTGAGAGGGAGTGAATAGTTAAAAATTCCCCACATGCTTTATAAGGTATGTAAGGTGGATATTGTACTCACCATCTCCTGACTTCTAACTCGGTGCCTTAACCACCACACCAAATGAAGTTCTCTAAGAACAGTGGGCTATGAAACAGAAAATTGTGAAGTCAATCAGGCTGCAATACCCTGTCAACATCTCCATAGCTGTTTGCTTACTGCCACCTCTTTTCAGTGAAAGCTGTGTTGCATAAATAAGTGTGAAGGACAAGAATGGGGGAATAAAAAGGTCAGGATATTGATGGAGTCAAAATACTGGCGTGGTATAAGCAAGTATTTTTAGATGCTATAATTGAAGCAAAGCAGTGTCATTTTTTTTTCCTTGTCGGAGTTTGCGTATCAAATGCATCTTGGCTTGCGATAATGATAATGATTGCCATACTTCAATATTTATAGGAACTGATGCTTCCTCCTTGAGACTGGCAAGTATGTCAAGCTCTATCTCACCTTCACAGATCAAATGCAGGGCAAATTGTCATGTGTCACTCTTTATTTGAAAATGTTGAATACATTGAGATTCTACATTTTGATGGATGGCCCAAAGTATTTCTCCCAAGGGATTTGGTTTTAAGCTCTTGTAGAAACTTCCTGGTACCTCAGTAGATTCTTCATGATCTATTAGTTTTCTTCAATTTGAAACATTCAAAGATAGGAGGCAAATAATGATGCTTCTCCATAGAGATCGCTTGATATTTACCTAGAAGATCTGATGTGAAAACATAATTGTTTCTGAAACAGTCTTTCTTTCTTTCTTTCTTTCTTTCTTTCTTTCTTTCTTTCTTCTTTCTTTCTTTTTTCTTTCTTTCTTTCTTTTTCCTCCCTCCCTCCCTCTTTCTTTCTTTCTTTTTTCTTTTTCCTCCCTCCCTCTTTCTTTCTTTCTTTTTCCTTCCTCCCTTCCTCCCTCCCTCCCTCTTTCTTTATTTCTTTTTTCTTTTTCCTTTTCCCTCTTTCTTTCTTTCTTTCTTTCTTTCTTTCTTTCTTTCTTTCTTTCTTTCTTTCTTATTGCTGCCTATTCACCCAAGGTGACTCAAGGTGGCTTACAGAATATATAACCACATTTAAAACAATTCTCTCTTAAGAATGTTGTAATTCTTAATAGAGCAAGCTCAAAAGCAGAGACATCACCCTGCCAACAAAAGTGCATCTAGTCAAAGTTATGGTTTTGTCAGTTGCAATGCATGGCTGGGAAAATTTGGACCATAAGAAAGGCTGAACAGCGAAGAATTGAGGCCATTGAACTACGGTGCTGGAGAAGACTCCCGCAAGTCCCTTGGACTGCAAGGCAATCCAACTGGTCAGCCCTAGAGGAGGTCAACCCTGACTGCTCTTTAGAAGGCCAGATATTGAAGATGAAACTCAAATACTTTGCCCACCGAACGAGAAGGAAGGACTTACTGGAGAAGAGCTGAATGCTGGGAACGATTGAGGGCAAAACGGTTGAGAATGATGTGGCTGGATGGAGTCACTGAAGCAGTCGGCATGAGCTTAAATGGACTCCAGAGGATGGTAGAGGACAAGAAGGCCTATAAAAACTTTGTCCATGGGGTTGCAATGGGTCATGACTTCGCAACTAACAACAAAAACAACAAACTTTAACATCTGAGATTCTGTATGGAAAAACAAATAGTTGGGTATTTGGAAGTACAGTAGTTTCATAGCAATTCTATGGCTGCATTTTTTGCTTTGAAATATCTATATGTTCATACACATTGGATAAATAGCTCTGTGCAGGTCAATACAACCAATGAAACTTTATTACGAAGCTCTATTTCCAAGGATTATTAGCTCAGGCTGTTGAAGTATGCAGTTTCTTGCTGTCTTTCAGGCCTTACTGCCTTAGGTCAGAAGATGTCATCCCATGCTAGATTTTGGGAAGTCTGGCTCATTCAGCTAGCTCTTCTCGTTGTCACATAAGCCGTATTGATAGATTAATCTTACATTGTTGTGACTAAACAGCCCTGCAATTTTTTCCTACTGTTCAGTCTAATCTGTCTTGACAGCTGTATCATTAGTTTATATTTGTTGCAATCTCATTCACTCTATTGGCTTCGTGGAGCTCTCAACGTCAGTATTTTTATGCTACCACAGCATCTTTGCACAAGCGCTGAGCCCAACTCAAACAAGCCACTTTGTTTCTGGGGCACATGAAAAAAATGGAATTGCGTAATACTGACATTATGGAGAGATGGAGTTAACGTCTATGGAGATTCTTGATCATCCAGGTCACAATGGTCCCAAAGTTGCTTTTTTCAAGAGGCAACTCGACTTTCTTGGGTTTTTTTTCTCTTGAAGATAGAATAACAAAGTTATTACTGCTGGAAGTTTGTTCCCAGCATCTACTACTCTTTCAGTAAAATAATATTTTCTCATGTTGCTTCTGATCTTTCCCCCAACTAACCTCAGATTGTGCCCCTTTGTTCTTAGGTTCACTTTCCTATTGAAAACACTTCCCTCCTGAACCTTATTTAGCCCTTTAACATATTTAAATGTTTCGATCACGTCCCCCCTTTCCCTTCTGTCCTCCAGACTGTGCAGATAGAGTTTGTTAAATCTTTCTATGCTTAAGACCTTCTACCATTTTTGTAGCCAGTCTTTGGACCCATTCAATTTTATCAACATATTTTTGTAGATGAGGTCTCCAGAACTGAACACAATATTCCAAATGTGGCCTCACCAGCACTCTATACAGCGGGATCACAATCTCCCTCTTCCTGCTTGTTATACCTCTAGCTATTCAGCCAAGCATTCTACTTGCTTTCCCTGCACCTGACCGCAGTATAGATATAAATTTATATATAAAGGAATATACCTTCTGCACCATTCAGTCAAAACATAAGAAGCTTCTTGAATGATAAGCAAAATGTCTTCAAGGAAAAACAAAGAAAATCCAGTTGCCTCTTGAAAAAAACACTTTTGGGAGAGATGGAGTATGAACAGAGAATTATGACAAGAATGGGAATAAAGATCTTTGTGGGAGAACACTTAATTTTTATTTATAATTCTGGGAGCGTTGACCTACTCAAGTAAATATGTTTATGCATGCGGATGGACTGATAATTTGTTGCTCTGCTTTGTATTGCTTTGGCATATTGTTTTATAAAACTTAAAAAGGCTTACCAATTAATGAACCTATATCTTAGGTATATCCAGATTGGTGTTCTCCAGAGCTATTAAGGCTATAATTCCCAGAATCCCTAATTAACATATCTGGAGGACATCCATTTGAAGGACATTAATGTACGTGTTGTGGTGAAGATTTCTTAGGCTAATATAAGTTCTCTTTTTTGGAGGTGGAACAATTGAATCACTCGCTTATACAATAGAATATAATTCTTATTGGCCAAGTGTAATTGGACACACAAGGAATTGGTCTATGGTACTCTCAGTGCACGTAAAAGAGATGTCGCATGAATCCCAGCGACCGGTTGGGTCGGCCTTCTCCAGGTTCCGTCAACTAGACAATGTTGCTTGGCGGGGCCTAGAGGAAGAGCCTTCTCTGTGGGGGGCCCGGCCCTCTGGAATCAGCTCCCCCCAGAGATTCGCACTGCCCCCACCCTCCTCATCTTCCATAAAAGCTTAAATCTGTGCCGCCAGGCTTGGGGCCATTAGACCCTAGCCCCCTGGCTAACGAGTGTAGTATGTTTTGCGACGTGAATGGGGATGAATGATTTTAAATGTTAGTAGAGGTTTAAAGTTTTTCTAGTAAAATTAATTGGATTTTTAGATTTGTACATTGTATATTGTTTGCTATGTTGTGGGCTACCCCGAGACCTCGGAGAGGGGCGACATACAAATCCAATTAATGAATAAATAAATGAATGAATGAATGAATGAATGAATGAATGAATGAATGAAAGCTATACAGTGGTACCTCTACTTATGAACTTAATTAGTTCCGTGACCGGGTTCTTAAGTAGAAAAGTTTGTAAAAAGAAGCAATTTTTCCTATAAGAATCAATGTAAAAGCAAATAATGTGTGTGATTGGGGAAACCACAGGGAGTGGGGAGGCCCTGTTTCTTCCCAGGAGATTCCTAGAGTGGCCCCATGGAGGCTTATCCCTGCCTTTTCTGTCCCTGTTTCCTCCCAGGAGATTCCTAGAGAGGCCCCATGGAGGCTTATCCCCGCCTTTTCTGGCCCTGTTTCTTCTCAGGAGATTCCTAGAGAGGCTCCAGAGAGGCTTCTCCCCGCCTTTTCTGGCTCTTTTTCCTTCCAGGAGATTCCTAGAGAGGCCCCACGGAGGCTTCTCCCTGCCTTTTCCAGTTACAGTTTTGGAGGCTCAGGTTTGTAAGTGGAAAATGGTTCTTCAGAAGAGGCAAAAAAATCTTGAACACCCAGTTCTTATCTAGAAAAGTTCCTAAGTAGAGGTGTTCTTAGGTAGAGGTACCACTGTACAGTGATTTTACTGATATTTCTCTTGATAGATTGTTAACATTTCTTATACATTTCACTGGCCAACTGGATAACTTTTACAACCTGTACTTTTGTTGATCTGGGTTCAACTATTGACTTCGACATAGACAACTTTTCCATGATAGCTTGAGCATTTGCCTACGATTAACAGCCTGCTAATTTGTTTTTGATTATTTTAGCTGGCGTCTTACTATGAAACCATAATACAGCACTATACATTTAGAATGCTAATTGGTTTCATGTCTGCTTTTAAATGGTTTTTTTCCTGTCTTCTTATAAGTTCTGTTTTTGACTATGCAAAGTGATCTATTTTACTTATTGCTTGCACTTTATCTTAGCAATTGATCGGCGACCTTATGAGGAATTGAAGTATTTACACAGTTTTTTTAATCAGACTATTCAGTCTAGGGTCAGTGTGTTCATCCATGCTCTGATTATGGTGAGTTTAAAAATAGAGGAACCTGAAAATAGAGATTTTTCTACCTTAATTGAGTTAAATTTCTGTCTGATTGGTTACATTGATCTGGACCTTTGCCTGTGGATTAGTTATTTTCAGCATTTTAATGTATCACCAACTGTGAATTATTTCAGTTATTGTAATGGGGATGGAGACCTTAATTGCAAATGCAATATGAAGCAGCTCAGTTCTTAGACCAGAAAAAAAATCTTTTTCTTTCTTTGGAGAAAATTCAGATGAAAGGTAAATAAGAGATCTGAAGTACAGTGTAGGTGGTGAGGGTAAGGCGTTTATTGTGGAACTCTACAACTTCTTTGAAAGGATGCAGGGGAAGGCATACGAAATACCTCTTTTTGAATTATTAACAGAGTTATTTTTTTTATTTAATTTATTTAATTTGACTTCTGTGCCACCCAATCCTGAAGGACTCAGTGCAGTTTACAACAATATAAAATACAGAACAATAAAAATAAGTCAAATGTACAATCTAAACTATAAAGCCTAATTAAAACCATAGTTAAACTAACTAGTCAACCTGCATACATTCCCATTCATACAATTTGGCCATGATAGTTGTTAATTCATGGCCCCCTAGGCCTGCCAGCAAAGCCAGGTCTTCATGGCCTTAAAGAAGGCCAGTAGGGTGGGACTTTATTCCATACAACCATATCTCCCAGTCCCGCCAACCTGCATTGCTTAGTCGACAGGATCTGGGAGAGGCCAACTCTGTGTGATCTTATTGGTCTCTGGGAGGTACGTGGCAAGAGACGGTCCCGCAAATAACCTGGCCCAGAGCCATGTAGGGCTTTATAGGTAATAACCAACACCTTGAATTGTGCCCGGAGACTAATAGGAAGCCAGTGCAGCTTGCGGATTGTAGGTGTTATATGGATGTACCAAGGTAGATCCATGATGGCTCGCGCAGCTGCATTCTAGACCATTTGGAGTCTCTTAACACTTGGAAATGGAAAGGGACCTTGGAGATCTTCTTGTCTTCTTATTAAAGCAGCCATGTCTCTTTCCAGACTTTCAAGGAGAGATGCCTGGGGAGAGTGAAAAACTGCCAAACTGGCCAAATGGAAGTTTGGAAATGAACTTCCAATTGGGCTGTTGGCCTATTTTTTGCTGTGCTCAGGATTCAGGAGGCTTTTCTGAGTAGCAATAGCAATGGCACTTATATACCACTTCATAGTGCCTTACAACCCTCTCTAAGCCGTTTACAGAGAGTAAGCATATTACCCCCAACAAGGTCCCTTCCAACTCTGTTAATCTATTTTATTTTAGAAACATAGAAACATAGAAGACTGACGGCAGAAAAGACCTCATGGTCCATCTAGTCTGCCCTTTTACTATTTCCTGTATTTTATCTTACAATGGATATATGTTTAGCCCAGGCATGTTTAAATTCGGTTACTGTGGATTTACCAACCACGTCTGCTGGAAGTTTGTTCCAAGGATCTACTACTCTTTCAGTAAAATAATATTTTCTCATGTTGCCTTTGATCTTTCCCCCAACTAACTTCAGATTGTGTCCCCTTGTTCTTGTGTTCACTTTCCTGTTAAAAACACTTCCCTCCTGAACCCTATTTAACCCTTTAACATATTTAAATGTTTCGATCATGTCCCCCCTTTTCCTTCTGTCTTCCAGACTATACAGATTGAGTTCATTAAGTCTTTCCTGATACGTTTTATACTTAAGACCTTCCACCATCCTTGTAGCCCGTCTTTGGACCCGTTCAATTTTGTCAATATCTTTTTGTAGGTGAGGTCTCCAGAACTGAACACAGTACTCCAAATGTGGTCTCACCAGTGCTCTATATAAGGGGATCACAATCTCCCTCTTCCTGCTTGTTTTGTATCATTAAATAAATTCATGCAGGTAAGTCCTCGACTTACAACAGTTCATTTACTAACCGTTCAAAGTTACAACAGCCCTGGGGGAAAAAAAAGATTTATGACCATTTTTTGCGCTTTTGACCCCTGCGGCAACCCCCATACTCACGCAATTTACATTCGGATGCATGGCAACTGGCTCACATTTATGATGGTCATAGTGTCCCAGCGTCGCATAACCCCCTTTTTCTACCTTCTGACCCGCAAAGGCAATGGAGGATGCTAAAAGCCGGGATACTGATTTAACACCAAATTTAACGCTTAACAAATGTGGCAGGAAAAGCCATAAATGGGCCAAATCTCGCTTAACAAATGTCTCACCCAGCAATCTAAATTATGGGCTCATTTGTAGCCGTACATCAAGGACTTATCTGTATATCACCTATCTGGCTGTAATAAAAGACTTCAGTTTGATAATGCTTCTTTCTAGGTCTTTGGGATCTTCAAATCACCCAGTCTTTTTTTTTTTTTTTTGGGTCTGGCATTATCAAGGGTTGGCCTGACAGTCTCAAAATGGGTGAACAGTTTGGTCAGGCGGTAGGAAAAGCGAGTAGAATGCTTGGCTGCATAGCTAGAGGTATAACAAGCAGGAAGAAGGAGATTGTGATCCCGCTGTATGGAGCGCTGGTGAGACCCCATTTGGAATACTGTGTTCAGTTCTGGAGACCTCACCTACAAAAAGATATAGATCAAATTGGACGGGTCCAAAGATGGGCTACAAGAATGGTGGAAGGTCTTAAGCATAAAACTTATCAGGAAAGACTTAATGAACTCAAACTGTAGAGTCTGGAGCACAGAAGGAAAAGAGGGGACATGATCAAAACATTTAAATATGTTCAAGGGTTAAATAAGGTTCAGGAGGGAAGTGTTTTTAATAGGAAAGTGAACACAAGAACAAGGGGGCACAATCTGAGGTTAGCTGGGGGGAAGATCAGAAGCAACGTGAGAAAATATTATTTGACTGAAAGAGTAGTAGATGCTTGGAACAAACTTCCAGCAGACGAGGTTGGTAAATCCACAGTAACTGAATTTAAACATGCCTGGGATAAACATATATCTATCCTAAGATAAAATACAGGAAATAGTATAAGTGCAGAGTAGATGGACCATGAGGTCTTTTTCTGCCGTCAGTCTTCTACGTTTCTAGGTTTATAAGGGTTGAACCTGAAGCGTTTTTATCAGGTGAAACATCTGCTTTAAGCCCTGAGCATTTGTTCCTCTCTGTGAAAATAAGGTGTTCCAAGCGCTGCAACCTATTTAGAAAGTTTGCCTAACTTAACCCTCGGCAGCTAAGAAAAAAAAGTCATGCTCTGCTGTACCTGTCCTAGTTTTTCTGGCAGATGATTCATCAGAGGATTGAGATTTATTTGTTTTTTAACCCACTCTTTCAAGGCTTTTTTTGCGGTGTTGTATGAGCCCCTGTGTCAGGTGCAAACATCCAGGAGCCAAGATGGAATCCAGAAGCGCATGTCGTCCCTGGGGTCGTGATGGGTCGGACACAACTTCGCAACTAACAGCAACCACCTGTTGTTCCGACCCCCCCCCCCCCAAAACACAAAGAACTTCAAAGTTGGAATTGGAATAAGGGACATTTCATAAAATATGTGAATTCTTTCACTTAAAAATCACCATAAGATGGGGCTTGTTAGCGGTTTCGAAATAATGTCCTCTTTAGCAATTCAAGTATTGATATGATGGTGGTATGCATAATGTTCTGGCCTGCGCTTAGCCCCTTCGAATATGCCTGGTAGCACGCGGCATATATAAAATCCCTCATTTGCATACCTGCACTTTCTCCTGTCCCCGTTGCTACGAATGTTGCTATGACATGTTTTGAGGTTCTCGAGGTTTGTGAAAAGGTGACTGAAAGAGCTGTCACAAATGCTGGTGATTAGAATGACGAATCGCAGGGTGGGTGGAAAGAAGAGCTTCATTTCTAAACGACTTGCATGGGCTGATAAAATATGCCAGGGGAAAAAAATGGGACTGCGCAGAGAACTTTCCTCCCAAATGTCAGATGGATTTTGGCATGAAGAACTACCTGCGCTGACTTGGCAGCTGCTCTTTGTTCTAATAGAGAGCTCTTGCTCAAATTGAGACAGTGGCAGGAACAAGTATTATGGGCAGAAGAGGGTTGTGGAAATGGAGACATAGCCGAGCACAGTGATGGCGAACCTATGGCATGGGTGCCACAGGTGGTACACAGAGCCATATCTGCTGACACATGAGCTGTTGCCCTAGCTCAGCTCCAATGTGCATGTGTGTGCCAGCCAGCTGATTTTGGCTCACACAGAGGCTCTGGGAGGGTGTTTTTGGCTTCCAGAGAGCTTCCATGGGAATGAGGGAGGGCATTTTTACCCTTCTCCGGCTCCAGGAAAGCCTTTGGAGCTTGTGGTGGGTGAAACACAAGCCTACTGGGCCCACCAGAAGTTGGGAAGCAGGCCATTTCCAGCCTCCAGAGGGCCTCTGGTAGGGCAGGGGAAGGTGTTTTTGCCCTCCCCAGGCATTGAATTATGGGTGTGGGGAAAGTAAAAACATCCTCCTCCACCCTCCCACCCCCGAGGCTCTCTGGAAGCCAAAAACACCCTCCCAGAGCCTTTTTGCAAGCCAAAAATCAGCTGGCTGGCACAAACATGCACGTTGGAGCTGAGCTAGAGTAACAGAGCAGATATGACTCTGTGTGCCACTTAGTGCCACTGCACGAGGGGCACAAAATAGATGGGCCTGAGGCAAAAATGAAATGTAAGTTAAGGTTAATGCGATTAAAAAGGAGGGCTCTGAAGGGCTATTGATTTCACTCTGTCCATTTAAAACTTACATCAGTGATTGCATGACCTCCATAAATGCCATCCGGTAAATTAAATAATAAATAATTTTAAACTTCAAGCTTTTCTCCTACTGTCCTCATTTTCTGCCAATTTCTTCCACTGGACATATGGACTTAGTCTAAGCTGATTTTTGAAAAATGGTTTCCAGCTGTAAGATTTCATAAGTGCTTGAGATTAGCCTTCCAGAACACCTAATTTAGAGAAAACTACCATTACCGTTTGCCTTTAGACAGAGTTGTCTTGCTTAGGAGATGGTAGGTTGTATTCTTTCTTTGAAGATATCGAGGTAAATTCTAAAGAGGGAGAGTTATGTCTGAAGGGTAACTTGAGCTGCTCAATTGAGCAGGAGGTTGAAATAGATGACTTTAAATACTATAATGCTGTTTATTTTGTCCTACTGTTGTTGCTATTTTGACAGTGGTTATTTTTATTTTAAGACTAGTAGCTGTATACCCGTGCTTCGCTATGAAATAGAACTCCTTAGCATGGAGTACAATGTCTAAACTCCCGGCTCGCAGACCAGATGACTCACGGCCACTGGCAGTTGGAACAGAGTTCTTTTCAGGTGGGAAGGGGGAGTAGAATGTCTAACTCCTTAGCATCAGAGGGTATTAATAATAATATAAGAAATAATTAATGATCTGATGGTCATTTCAAAGAAAACCTTCCTTAGCAAGCATCTAAAAGCCAAGAGGAACATACGTGCCAAGTTTCAAGTTTGTAGGCTTTACAGTTCTGGAGATTTCCTGATGAAGCATGAGTGGCATTTGGTTTATATATAGATAATACAGGAGAATATTCATGAATCTCTCTCTAGACCTATCATCTCTATCTCTCTCTCTATAATTATCATCTATATCTTCTCCATCTTTGTCATCAATCTTTCCTCTTTCTCTCTCTTTCTCTCTCCTTTCTCTCTTTTTCTCTACCTCTCTTTTTCCCAATATCCCTATCTATATTCTAAACTCCATTTGTATTATTTTTATACAAAGGTTGACTAGGATAACTAGACAAATTTATTCTCAGCCTGTGTACATGCAAAAGTAAGGGGGAAAAAAAATCTTAGCCTCAGAATTTCTGCTGAGTGAAGATTTATCTATTAATTCCTGTTAGAGCCTCAGTGTCAGAAACAATGTACTGAAAAGGATAAATGAGTAGAAAAAAGCAACAGGGAAGAATAATTTCTTCAGGGATAGAGAAGTGATGTTCAACTTTGGATTCCAAGTTTTATTGTGATGCAGTTTTTATGAGCTTACATCATTTGCCAGCTGCTTGAAAATAATTACAATTGTTGTTTATTCACACCTGAAAACCCAAGTTTGGGAACGAATTAGTTAGAATGAGATACTTAAATTGGTAAGCTTTTTTATTCCATTGTGGTGGGACATTCATTGGATTGTTCTAACTTAATCAGAAAGCAGAAGTAAGGAAAAAGGAAATACAGTACACAGATAAACTGTACTTAGGTAGTTTCTCTTTCAAAGCATAGTGGAAACATGTTGCATGAACTGGCTGTCCTATTATATGAATACAATAATTGTGCTACATCAATCTGGTGTATAATTATAGTAATTATGTCATATGAAGCTGGCTACCAAAGTGTTTGGATGGGAGGGAGAAAAAATATAATAAATATGAATACAATGTGATGCATGGTTGCTTGTGAGCTTCCTGATTCTGGAGCCATCCAGATAATCATTGTTGAAATTATAGGATGGTTGGAATGATCCAGACACCTAATCCAGCTGGAGTTGTTTCTGTATTCGCATATCTGAACTGGGAATTTGAAAGAAGGGATTGCTTGTTTTAGGTCCTGTTGAAGAGGTATTAGTTTAATGAAAAGAAGGACTAGGGGAGACATGATAGCAGTGTTCCCATATCTCAGGGGTTGCCACAAAGAAGGAATCAACCTATTCTCCAAAGCATCTGAGGGTAGAACAAGAAGCAATGGGTAGAAACTGAACAAGGAGAAGAAGTAACTTAGAACTAAGGAGAAATTTCCTGACAGTTAGAACAATTGGTCAGTGGAACGGCTTGCCTCCAGAAGTTGTGAATGCTCCAACACTTTTTAAGAAAATGTTGGACAACCATTTGCCTGAAGTAGTGTAGGGTTTCCTGCCTAAGCAGGGGGTTGGACTAGAAGACCTCCAAGGTCCCTTCCAACTCTGTTGTTGTTGTTGTTGTTGTTATTATTATTACTATTATTATTATTATTATTATTATTATTTATAATCAATAAAGGACAATATTTGTACCTTGACGTTGAAATGAGGCACCCTTGGTGGCATTTTTCTTGCAGACATTTCATAGCAATAGCACTTAGCAATAGCATTTAGACTTATATACTGCTTCACAGTGCTTTGCAGCCCTCTCTAAGTGGTTTACAGAGTCAGCCTATTGCCCCCAACAATCTGGGTCCTCATTTTAACAACCTTGAGCCTGCTGAGATTCGATCTGCCAAACTGCTGGCAGCTGGTGATCAGCAGAAGTAGTTTGCGGCACTGCACTCTAACCACTGCACCACTGAGGGTCTTGACCCAAACTAACATCAGCAGTGTCAGTCACTCGTGATGTTTCTTAATTTGGATAATGAAAATGTCTGCAACAAAACAACCCAAGCTCAGAGAGCACCAAGGGCCCCTCAGAAATATATCGTATCTTTCGGAGTATAAGACGCACTACAATATAAGACACACCTTAGTTTTGGGGGAGAAAAATAGGAAAAAGAATCTGCTTAACAGGTATTCATCTGACTAGCATTAGTCTGGTCAGCTTCAGCACATTATTTTATACCCTGGTTAAGGGCTTATTTTTTTTTTATTCTGAGAGAGTAACAATGAAAGAGCTTGCAAACCAGTAAAAGCTGGGAACATCATTAGCACCTGGTTAGGCGTAGAAAGAAACTTACTCAGAGCAAGTTAGAGTAATGGAAAAAAAAACCTGCAAAGACTTAGGGCTTGGAAAACATTCTTTGCAGAGAGAAACAATGAAAGAGCCTGCAAGGTAAGAGCTGGGAAGATCATTAGCAGGTAATTAAGGCTGGGGAAAAAAAAGCTACATCCAGAGTATAAGACACACCCTAATTATCAGCCTATATTAGGGAGGAAAAAGGTGCATCTTATACACCAAAAAATACAGTAATCCCACCCCACCTGTGTCCCCCTTCTGCCACACGGTGCAGCTGGCGTTATGAAGGAGGCGTAATAAATAAGACCTGCTGAAAAACTGGGGCAGTATTTTGGGCCCGAGATATTGCAGAATGCCTTTGTGTGGGCATGAACTAAATGCTGCAGCTTGTTCAAAGGCAAATGCATCCATCATTCTGGCACTCCACGATAGCCCAGAGGCACCTGAATCCCTTGTATAGATGGAGGAGGCTTGCTGCTGCCTAAAAGCAGAGGTTATCCGTGGCACTATCTGAATGGCAGTGGGAATCTTTCACAGGGTACAGAGTCTGGCTTCCCATTTTCCCCTGAGGATATTCCTTCCCATCAGCATGCAGAAGATACAGCCCAAGACAAAGGCTGCAGATGTTTATTGCTGCTACAGAAAAGAGATTTGGCTCAGCGGTAAGGCAAACACTTTGCATACAAAAGATCCCGGATTTTCAGACCCAGCATCTCCAGCTACAGAAGGAAGTCTCTGTCAGGCTCTAAAACTGTTGGAACCTATGATATACAAGCGCAAACCACGGGAGGGGAAACTACCATTCGTAACCATTTCTAGTCTCATTGGTTTCCGGCCACCTGGGCAAAGACAGATCAAGGTTGAAGGTCCAATAGCATGTACCGGTTCCCTCATCTCTGACCAACACAGGGCTATATTCTGGATATCAAGGGGCTGAAAACGTATGTCGCATATGAAAAACTTTATAACCTGAAAGAAAAGTTAAAATTTCTATTTATAAAGCCAGAGGTGAAGTTCCCAGTTGCTCATTGTTCAGAAGAGTTTAAGCTCTATTTCCCTCCACCACCACCACCAATTGCTTTTCTAGATTTTTTTCAACCACAATACCAAATGAATCAATAAAACTATTGATGGAATTCCATAGTCCAGTGCAGTGTTTCCCAACCTTGGCAAATTGAAGATATCTGGACTTCAACTCCCAGAATTCCCCAGCCAGCGAAATATGGGAGTTGAAGTCCAAATATCTTCAAGTTGCCAAGGTTGGGAAACACTGGTCTAGTGGATAGATAATGCATAGCTATTTAATGCAATTGTAAAACAACCAAAGGTTTCCCCAGTACCAAGATCTGTCTGTCTGTCTGTCTGTCTGTCTGTCTATTTTTTGCCATTTTCTTCCTTTTTTGTCCTCCCTCCCTCCTTCCCTCCCCTCCCTCCCTCCCTCCTTCCTTCCTTCTCTTTCTCCACTCCCTTCCCTTTCCCTTCCCTAGCTTCCTGGAAGCTCATTTAATGATATTGCAGCCCACAATGTAATGTCTACATTTTGTAGGTGGAACAGGTTCTAGAATTTTTTTTTAAAGAAAAAGTATTCAGGCCTTCCAAGTTTATTCCCCAAAGTAAATGCAGGGATTAAAAATTTGGAAAACCTGAAAAAGAATTCTTTGTCCATGCAGATTTGCACTGCAGCTGAACACAGCTGGTAGGCTGCAGTGATGGCCAGTCTCTCCCACCAATGCACAGAGGGCTTCAGCTTGGAAACCCTGCCCCATATTAAGAGAAAGGACGAAATAAAATGCTTGAGTTCGCACAAGGGGAGCAAGATTGGCTCTTGGCAATTGCAAGCTGCTCTTCTGGGCCTTAGAGAGCACCAACCCTCCGAGCGAGGTTTGAAATGCCTTTCATTCATGGAATAAACTTCCTCCTTTTTGTTTTTTCCTCTTCTTCCTTCTGATTTTTTGAATTCTTTAGGCAGTTCCCAGTCTCTGTTCAGTCCTCTTAAAATAACAGACTTTTGCAAGTTTGGCAGTTGAATGAACTGGGGGGGGAGGGGAAGGGAGGGCCAGGCCAGGCCTTTAGAATTGGCTAGTCTTTTCTTCCCTGTCTTGGCTGTATTTCTTGCGGTGCCTGCTGTTGCCACGACAACTCGGGATGTGTCTTTTAGCTCAGTGATATCATCAGGCATCCCAACAACTGAGGGCCTGTGCTCCGAGGCAACATCGGCTATTGTGCGCCTTTCACAGCTCCTGTTTCTTCTCAATTGGTCGCAATTGTCCAGCTTGCGTTCTTGGCTTGCCGGTTCTTCGTCTTTCTCTCTCTCTCTCTCTCCCCCCCTCTCTCACATACACACCTCACAACTTCCTTGCCAAGCATCCAGACCACTTCAGAAACCCCTAAGTAGAAATAGTACAGCTGCAGTCTTGAGTTTTGATGTGCAGAAGATGCATTCGTATCAGCAAGGGTGGCATGCAGTTAACCTTGGACAGTGCAAGGAGATTTTGTCAGTTGTGTAAAAAAAAGCCCTTTAAGTTAGAACAGAACAGAACAGAACAGAATAGAATAAGACTTGGAAGGGACCTTGGAGGTCTTTTATTCCAACACCCTGCTTAGGCAGGAAACCCTACACTACTTCAGACAGATGGTTATCCAATATCTTCTTAAAAACCTCCAGTACTGGAGCATTCACAATTTCTGGAGGCAAGCTGTTCCACTGATTAACCATTCTGACTGTCAGGAAATTTTTCCTTAGTTCTAAGTTGCTTCTCTCCTTGTTTAGTTTCTACCCATTGCTTCTTGTTCTACCCTCAGGTGCTTTGGAGAATAGGTTGACTCCCTCTTCTTTGTGGCAGCCCCTGAGATACTGGAACACTGCTATCATGTCTCCCCTGGTCCTTCTCTTATTAAACTAGCCATGCCCATTTCTTGCAACCGTTCTTCTTATGTTTTAGCCTCCAGTCCCCTAATCATCTTTGTTGCTCTTCTCTGCACTTTTTCTAAAGTCTCAACATCCTTTTTGCATCGTGGCGACCAAAACTGAATGCAGTATTCCAAGTGTGGCCTTACTAAGGCCCTATAAAATGGTGTTAACACTTCAGGTGATCTTGATTCTATCCCTCTGTTAACGCAGCTTATGACTGTATGACTGTAACTTGTTGCTTGTATCCTTAGGATTTTTTGTTAATAATGTTTCCTCATTGCTTATTTGACACCTATGACAATCATTCAGTGTTGTACCTCATGATACTCGACAAATGTATCTTTTCCTTTATGTACACTGAGAGCATATGCACCAAAGACAAATTCCTTGTGTGTCCAATCACAATTGGCCATTAAAGAATTCTATTCTATTCTATTCCATTCCATTTCACCCCACCCCATCCCACCCCACCCCACCCCATCCCATTCCATTCCATTCAACACTCTACTCCTTGCAGTAGCATCTAAATTCCTCAACTACTTGTGGCTAGGTTTTTGCACTAGTTAGTGTTAAAAGAACATTCCGAAGGTTTCCTTTCCTCCAAGAATTTGAGAGGAGGAAGGCTGTTGGGGGCTAAAGTGCACACACTGGGTGTGTGAAGATAATTAAAACTGAACAGTGATTAGTGAAACAGGTCTTGCAACTATAACAAATAGGAAATTCATTTATAGTGGTTAGCAAAGTCAGGCAACTCTTTCTTACCAACAGGGAAATCAAAGATGATGTGCCTTGGAAGGAAGCGATTTCTGGTTAGAGGAAACAAGGCGGAATAATAATAAGATAGTAACTTAAACCTGCTTCCTCTTTATGACTAATAAGTAATGAGGCAACACAGAGTTAGTACCATTAAATAAGGGCTTCCACTTGTCCAGTCCTAATATAATCATGTATAACCACCAGTATATGTTGGATGTTCGGAGTATCATTGAGTGAGAGAACTTTGTGACTGCCGCTTGAATTAAAAATGGTTAATCATGTACAGTATTCTGAAATTGGTGTAAATTCTTCATGATCTCATGGATATATTCTTTTTCCACACGATAATCTTTCCCCAACCATTGGCTCTTCCAATAGTACTTTTTACTATGGTAATTGAACATATCTTGCTAATAGTTGTTTTTTCTTCTCTCTTCTACCACCTTTCCCAGGATTATAGACTTCTCCAGAGAGATAGGTATTCACATAGTATCCAAAATATGGTTTAAGTCAGGTCATTTGTGCCTCGGGAGCAATGGGTTGATTGAGTTTATGATCCATTTGTTTGTTTTCTTGGGGATCTGGTATGATGGTATTCTCAGGAGATTTCTCTTTCGATCTTGCTTCTTCAGACTTCAACACTTCCATGGAGTGTTACAGAATAAAACATTTCCTGCATGAATAATAATAACACAGGTCTACAAAAAATATTTTTTGTAATCATCGGAGTTGAACTTGTACTTTTCTGAATCATTTTTTTTTTTGTTCTGATTTAGAAAATGTATATAGCTTTTCTTTAGCAGGTATAGTTTCCATGGAGCAGCATCATTATTATAAGGTATAGGAAATATACTGGCAAGATTAAGAAAATAATAATCTACATATCAGAAATAACATAATAACAAAAATGCTTCTATATCAGACACTTTATGTGATAGAGCAAACTAAGCATATTTTTGGAATCAGCACATCAAACTCCATAAAAGAGGCATATTACTTTTGCTAGAAACATAGAAGTCTGACGGCAGAAAAAGACCTCATGGTCCATCTAGTCTGCCCTTATACTATTTCCTATATTTTATCTTAGGATGGATATATGTTTATCCCAGGCATGTTTAAATTCAGTTACTGTGGATTTACCAACCTCGTCTGCTGGAAGTTTGTTCCAAGGATCTACTACTCTTTCAGTAAAATAATATTTTCTCACGTTGCTTTTGATCTTTCCCCCAACTAACTTCAGATTGTGTCCCCTTGTCCTTGTGTTCACTTTCCTATTAAAAACACTTCCCTCCTGAACCTTATTTAACCCTTTAACATATTTAAATGTTTCAATCATGCCCCCCCCTTTTCCTTCTGTCCTCCAGACTATATAAATTGAGTTCATTAAGTCTTTCCTGATACATTTTATGCTTAAGACCTTCCACCATTCTTGTAGCCTGTCTTTGGACCCGTTCAATTTTGTCAATATCATTTTGTAGGTGAGGTCTCCAGAACTGGACACAGTACTCCAAATGGGGTCTCACCAGCGCTCTATATAGCGGGATCACAATCTCCCTCCTGCTTGTTATACCTCTAGATATGCAGCCAATCATCCTACTTGCTTTTCCTACCACCGGACCACACTGCTCACCCATTTTGAGACTGTCAGAAATCACGACCCCTAAATCCTTCTCTTCTGAAGTTTTTGCTAACACAGAACTGCCAATACAATACTCAGATTGAGGATTCCTTTTCCCCAAGTGCATTATTTTACATTTGGAAACATTAAACTGCAGTTTCCATTGCTCTATCTAAATCATTTATTATATTACACACGCCTCCAAGAATATCAACCCTATTGCACATTTTAGAGTCATTGGCATATAGGAAAACCTTCCCTACCAAACCGTCCCCTATGTCACTCACTAACATATTAAAAAGAATAGGAACCAGAACAGCCCCTTGTGGCACACTGCTTGTAACCTGTCTCTGCTCCGAATACTCACCATTAACAACAACTCTCTGATGTCTACACTTCAGCCAACTGCAAATCCACTGAACCATCCAGGGATTAAGTCCAATCTTCACTAATTTATCTATCAGCTCTTTATGTGGAACTGTATCAAAGGCTTTTCTGAAGTCCAGATAGGCAATATCAACGGCACCACATTCATCCAACACCTTTGTGACATAGTCAAAGAAATCAATGAGATTAGTCTAACATAATTTGCCTTCAGTAAAGCCATGCTAATTTGGGTCCAATAAGTTATTGTTTTTTAGGTGCTGATTTATCCTCTTTTTGAGTAGAGTCTCCAACATTTTAACTATAACTGATGTCAAGCTAACTGGCCTGTAGTTACCAGCTTCTTCTCTACTGCTCTTCTTGTGGATAGGCACAACACTGGCCATTCTCCAATCCTCAGTAACATCTCCTGTTAACAGGGATTGGTTAAACAAATCAGTCAGGGGGTTAGCAATGACAGATCTGAGTTCTTTAAGAACTCTGGGGTGGATGCCATCTGGTCCCATTGCCTTATTTGTCTTTAATTGTTCAAGTTCTTCTAAGACACGGTTTCTAAGATCACTGGAGCTGAATCCGTACAGCTGGAAGCAATGCTATATCCCTCTATAGTATTATATTGTAAGGTGTCTTTTGAGAAAACTGAACAGAAGTAGCTATTGAAATGGTCAGCGACCTCCTTATTCTCATCAATGCATGTATTATTCCCGGTACTAAGCTTCGTAATGCTGCAGTTTTTCTTCTTCCTATCACTAATATATCTGAAGAAGGTTTTATTGCTGATTATTTTTTTGTGTTGACCAGTGCAGCAGCAGCAGCAGCAGCAGCAGTAGTAGTAACAACAACAACAATAATATCTTTTCTCCTTCTTCTCCTCCTCCCCCCCTTCCTTTTCCTCTTCTTCTTTCTCCACTTCCTCCTCCTCCTCCTCCGAAACTCGAGTAAGCATCTTTTCCCATCCTAAACTGTACAATTATTATTTATCTAAACCAACCTATTGAATTTTCTGGTTAATCTTAGATTTGAATCTAAGGGGTTTTTTTCTTCTTCTATTTTCTATCCAAAATTCAATTCCCTAAATTGCAATGGTGCATGAGATACTAAGCCGATAACCAGTTCCATGCTTGAGTGAAGCTGGAATAATGCTAAGATATTATCAAACTTCAAAAAAAGAAAAAGAAAAAAAGAAGTACTTTAATTGCTTGTGTTTCAGTTGGAATACTTAGAGACTCCTTGTACTTTGGACAAAAGCAGCGAAATATTTGTGCTATATTAAGGATGCATTTTTAACAGGAATGTTTATGGGTGAATATGACAAAATGCTTTGAAGAGAGATGCTTAGCAAGGAAAAAAAACAAAGCCAAGTGCACTGCTAGAATTCCTTTGCAGAGGAATTGCTTCCTGGCAGTTCTATTTATTTTTTCCCCCTGCTGGAATGTTAGAAGTTAATGATTAATTATCTTATACAACATTTAATAGATGTGAGACATTGGCCATCAATTAAATACCATAATAAAGGAAATCTTGAAAATAAATCTACCATGCTAACAATTTTAGAATAAAACATAGAAGGGGAAAAAAAATCCCTAGATTTTTAAGAAATTATTTGTTATTAGGAAGATGAAATTTTCTTTTTTTTTTTCCAGGTGGCCAGGCAATACAATTTTTATTTGGCAGTAGAAAGCCTAATTAGAGTGGGTTTAATGAAGAGAAAGCCTCTTTCTGGTAGTGAAGTTTCCAAGGCAACATTAGCAAATAGTAGGAATCCAAATGCCGGCATCTCTTTGAGTTGTTGTTAGCATCACCTGTTGTAACTGACAGTCTTTTGGATTTGCATATCTACCTCTGGTGCTTAACAGATAACAACAATGGTGCTTGTTCTCGGATCAGGCAGACAGATGGATTGTAAGGAAAGTGATGAGCGTGCCCTCTTTCTACTGATCTGCTTAAAGATTCATAAAATATTAACTACCGAAGTTCCAGGGATTATTTTGTTAATGGTCTTTCGATAGGTCTGAGTATGAATCTAGGTTAGGGCTTCTCCCACCTGGGTAAGTTACCTGAGATTTGGCAAAGATTTTTCCTTGGTAATACACATTTCCCAATCACAATAGGGACATTTAAATCAACTTATTGTAAGGTGTTTTACCTACCTTGGATTAAACAGGACTTTCTGATCAATGGTTTTGGCTAATGACAGAAAAAAGTCTGAGAAGAGTTAAGCGATGCAATAAAATAAAATATTTGATCAATAAATGCCACTAAGAATTTTAATGGGAGTTTTAATTTGTTCTTTCTCTATCTCAACACACAGGAAGTTATGTCTGCCAAAAAGCTAGGAATTTAAAATATTTTATGCTCCACTATGATACAGTACTTTGGAGATGATACAGAAAAGAAGTATATCTTCCAACATAGCATTGATCTCCTGCTTTGTTTAGGGGGTTGGACCAGAAGACATCCAAGGTCCCTTCCAGCCCTATGGTTCTATGAAATCATATTAACTTTAAAAAATCCTTGCATGTTTTTCCAAGTGGTGTGTCTTTTTTCTAAATTAAAAGAGAGCATCAAAGTCACTTACTTTCTCTCATGGGGAAAGTGTTCCAGTTCTTATCAATGCTCTTCTTTATTGGAAAGACGCTTGGAATTTAAGGCCGAAATTTATAAACCGGGATTTAAGGACCACTGGCTGTTTCTTTTCCTCTCAGTCTTTTGTCTCAGTAGCCCAGATTGCATTGTCCCCTATGAATTCTGCTGACGGAAGAACAAACTGTCTTTGTTTGGGTTATTTATGGCATGTTTTGGCTTTTTGTTCTGGCGTCCACTTTGGGAATGTTGGCTCGTTTTATCTGCAGATGGATTTTAACCCAAATCAGAGCAGGGTCAAATTGTTGGCACATGGGTGTCTACTCAGTATGACCATTGGATGCATTCTTAGTAGCTTTTTGGCTTAGAGGAAATCTTGGACAGAACTAAGTGCAGGAAAGGAAAAGAGGGTCACCATGTCTCTATGGATAGCTAAATAGAGTTAAATGGAGCCATTTTTTTACATTACCGTATTTTTCAGAGTATAAGACGCACTGGAGCATAAGATGCACCTTAATTTTGGGGGAGGAAAATAGGGAAAAGAATCTGCTTGCCAGGTATTCATCTGGCTAGCGTCCCTAGAGTTCGCAGCTTCAGCATATTATTTTATTCCCTGGTTAGGGCTTTAAAAACCCTTATTCAGAGAGAGTAACAATGAAAGAGTTTCAAGCGGGTAAGAGCTGGGAACATCGTTCGCACCTGCTTAGGGCTGGAAAGAAACATTTGTAGCAAGTTAGAGCAGTGAAAAAAATCCCTGTAAAGACTTAGGGATTGAAAAACATTCTTCGCAAAGAGTAACAATGAAACAACCTGCAAGGTAAGAGCTGGGAAGATCATTAGCACCTACTTAGGGCTGGGAAAAAAGCTTGAAAAAAAAAAGCTACATTCAGAGTATAAGACGCACCTGAATTTTCAGCCTCTTTTAGGGAGGAAAAATGTGCATCTTATACCCTGAAAAATACAGTATTTATTTACTAGTAGCTGGATAACCCATGCTTTGCTATGAAAGTGAACTCCTTAGCATGGGGTAGAATGTCTAAACTCTCAGCCCCCAGGCTGGATGAGTCACGCGCTGGGCACACCCACTGGCAGCTGGAAGAGAGTTCTTTTCAGGTGTGGAGGGGAAGTAGAATATTTAACTCAGTGGTAGGATTCAATTTTTTTTACTATCGGTTCTGTGGGTGTGGCTTGGTGGGCATGGCAGGAGGAGAATACTGCAAAATCTCCATTCACTCCTCATTTCAGGGGAAGGTTACTGCAAAATCCCCACTTCCTCCCAATCAGCTGGGACTCGGGAGGCTGAGAACAGATGGGGCGGGGCCAATCAGAGGTGGTATGGGGGCGGGGCCAGTCACAGGTGGTATTTAACGGTTCTCTGAACTACTCAAAATTTCCACTACTGGTTCTCCAGAAGTGGTCAGAACTTGCTGAAATCTATCTCTGGTCTAATTCCTTAGCATTATTATTTTTAACATGTTAATAATAATAATATAAGAAATAACTAATGATCTGATGGTCATTTTAAAAAACACCCCTTTCTTAACGAGCACCTAGAAGGCAAGAGGAACATACGTACCATGTTTCATGTTTGTAGGCTTTATGGTTCTGGAGAATTTGTGATGATGCGTGAGTGGTATTTCGCATATACGAGGCCCTCTAGCTGTTTGCCATCACTGCTTTAGACAGTTACTTATCTGAAATGGTAAATGAAACTCTCTACTCTCTACACTCTACATTACACATTCTACACTACTCTACTGTAGTAATTATGTTGTAAGCCGCCCTGAGTCCTCGGAGAGGGGCGGCATATAAATCCAATAAATAAATACATACATAAAATTATTGTGTTTTACACTGATCAGGGTTGGTGACTGGGATAGCCCAGAAGCATTATAAAATAAATAAGATCCTGGGTCGCCTTTTGAGCTGTTATTGATGCTTTAATGAAGATAACTGTGAAGGAACAGTGTTTCTTTTATTTTGTCCTTTATTCTGTTTAACTGCGATCTCTGTATTTTACATTCTAGTCTATGATCAAGCAAAGATTTGATGACAATGATGAAGATAACTGTGGTTAACTGAAGATAGCTGAGCCCAGAATTAGGGAATTTTTTTCTGTGTGCTATAGAATATATTCCACTATAATAATGCCTGGATTTCTCCATCACTTAATCCAGTGTTTCCCAACCTTGGCAACTTGAAGATATCTGGACTTCAACTCCCAGAATTCCCCAGCCAGCATTTGCTGGCTGGGGAATTCTGGGAGTTGAAGTCCAAATATCTTCAAGTTGCCAAGGTTGGGAAACACTGACTTAATCCTGTCTTTCTTCTAACTTCTGTTCAAATCAGAAAAGCCACGTTGAAAAGATACAGTTGGCCTTAAACGTAGGCACTGCTTTTGGCAATATTGGATGTTTCCTCTCTTGCTACCTTGGAAAATTAAGAGAAAAGGGGCAATGGGGAAAGCTCGTACTGGTTTCTCAGGGGTGAAACAAATAGGCTTACAGGAAGGTTTGATTGCATCCATGCCAAGTTAGAAACAGCGGAGTGGTAATTTAGCCAGTTAGTTGGATTTCTGCATGCTAACACCCACCAGCATGAATGGGGAGTTCAGATTATTTGTCCCAACATGGACTGCTCTTAATTTACTATTTGTTCCACATCGCTGTGCAAAAAAGGCTCTCCTTGGCATTTCACATGGAGGCAATGTTTGCAAAGGGATTGCTAGTTTTGAGCATCAGATTGGAACAAATGGCCTGCAGCCATCTTGAGCTGACAGGATTTGCCAGGTGCTGCTCATTTATTCCTTGCAACAGCCTTTACTCTTGTTCCCTGGTCCCTAAGCTGCACAGACCTCTGATTTTTGACTTTCACCAAGGAAAAAAAAATGCATCTGAAAAGAAAACCGGGAAGCCAGCTCAGCAGAAGCGGTAACATATGGGCCACATTAACCTGTGTAAAACAAGCATTTCAGCTGTCAGGTTTATAACACGAGGAGGAAACCCGGTATAAACAAGTTGTTATAAGGGTGGGGTGGGGAGACGTGTCTGGCTTGGTGTCTTTTCTTTTGATCCTCTAATGCTGAAGTTGTTACAAAAAGGTAACAACTGCAGCAAGCTTGTTTTAGATGAGGCATATCATTAAATGTCTTTTTAGCGACAATTTCAGCGAGCACAGATGTTACAAGTTTCGGCAAGGAAAGAGCTTGGAGTTTGTCCTTGTTGGGTTAATTAAAAATGTGTTTGAGCTCTGTAAATAGAGTTACCGTATCTGTGGGGTTTAAATGGCGGCGGCGGGCGGGAGAGCCCCCCCCCCCCGAGAAGATCGGTTGTGAATTTATTTATTTATTTATTGGATTTGTATGCCGCCCCTCTCCGCAGCCTCGGGGCGGCTAACAACAATGATAAAAACAGCATGTAGCAATCCAATTAATAAAACAACTAAAAACCCTTATAATAAAACCAAACATACACACAAACATACCATGCATAACTTGTAATGGCCTAGGGGGAAGGAATATCCTAACTCCCCCATGCCTGGCAGCATAAATAAGTCTTGAGTAGTTTACGAAAGACAGGGAGGGTGGGGACAGCTCTTTCACACCGCTGTAAAACAACTGTGTTGTCCAATGGTTGCAACACAGAATTACAATGCCCAGGTTCGCCTTGTGCACCAGTTGTGGCCCTATTTGGACAGGGAGTCATGGCTCACAGTCGCTCATGCCCTCATTACCTCGAGGTTCGATTACTGAAAGAGCTGTGCATGGTCTACTCAGCACTGGAATTCCATCAATAATTGACTCCTTTGGTATTGGGGTTGGGGAGGTTTAAAAAGGCAATTTATTTTATTTTATTTTAATTTATTTATTTAGTCCAATATATAATATATAATACAGTGTTCCCTCGATTTTCGCGGGTTTGAACTTTGCGAATAGCCTATACCACGGTTTTTCAAAAAAAAATTAATTAAAAAATACTTCACAGTTTTTTTTCTATAGCACGGTTTTTCCCTCCTGATGACATCATACGTTATCGCCAAACTAATAATTTTTGCAAATAAATAACAAAAAAAATAATTATTGTTAATAAATAATTATGTTTATAAATATCAGAATCACTAAGTGATGGTGAGTACCAGTAATAATGGTGAGTAAATGGTTGTTAAGGGAATGGGAAATGGTAATTTAGGGGTTTAAAGTGTTAAGGGATGGCTTGTGATACTGTTCATAGCAAAAAATGGTGTATTTACTTCCGCATCTACAATTCGCGGAAATTCGACTTTCGCGGGCAGTCTCGGAATGCATCCCCCGTGAAAATCGAGGAAACACTGTACACATTGAAGAGAATAGATATGTAGTAATATAAATAAAGAAAAGAATAGAAGAAAAGATATAAAAGTATAGGTGAACATATTTGAAAGGAAGAAAAGATAAATGAAATAAGGAGAGACAATTGGATAAGGGACGGAAGGCACACTGGTGCACTTATGCACGCCCCTTATCTTGATTATTAGGGGAAAAAATGGTGGCCCAGTTGTAGATACAGATTAACAGAGTTGGAAGGGACCTTGTAAGTCATCCAGTCCAATCCCCCGCCCAAATGGACCCCACACTGTTTTTGACAGATACCAGTCCAGTCTCTTCTTGAAAGCTTGTGATGATGAAGCTCCCACAACTTCTGAAGGCAACTTCTGTTCCGTTAGTTGATTGGTCTCGTTTGCAGAAAATTTCTCTTTATTTCCAGGTGGAATCTCTCCTTGTTCAGTTTCCATCCTTAGTTCCTTGTCTGGCTTTCGGGTGCTTTGGAAAATAGCTTGACCCCTTCCTCTCTGTGGCAGCTGCACAAATATTGGAAGAGTGCTATCATGAGCCGATGTGGCGCAGTGGGTAGAGTGCTCCATTAAAGCTGACTGCTAGATCTGCAGGTCAGCGGTTCAAATCTCATCACTGGCTCAAGGTTGACTCAGCCTTCCATCCTTCTGAGGTGGGTAAAATGAGGACCTGGATTGTGGGGGCAATAGGCTGACTCTGTTAAAAAGTGCTATTGATAATATGTTGTAAGCTGCCCTGAGTCTAAGGAGAAGGGTGGCATTAAAAAAATTGAATGAATGGATGAATGAATGAATGAATGAATGAATGAATGAAGAATGTCTCCTCTGGTCCTTCTCTTCACTAGACTAGCCATGTCCAGTTCCTGCAACCGTTCATCGTATGTTTTAGCCTTCAGTCCTCTAATTATCTTGGTTGCTTTTCTCTAGACTCTAACTAGAGTCTCAACATCATTTTTATAGTGTGTTCACCAAAACTGGTGAAGACACTCCCCTCCCATTCGAAAGGTTGAGAAGTAGCAGCAGATGTTTTTCTTTTCTAAGGTGCAAAGAAAAAAAATGTGCTGTGACCTCCCCACGGGTGTCAGGAAGGGCATCCATCCAGTAAATGTTCAGTTCCATCTAGTTATATCCTGAATTAAGGCATTGCAGGGTCGTAAAATGGAAGTTTTAGTTTAATTGAAAAGGCAGGAGTTAAATTAATACCTAGGAACCAATCAATCTTTTGCTCTCTGGTGATGTTGTTTGTAAAAGGAATTGCTTGTGAACATTACATAAGGTGCATTATGAATTATTAGCTCAGCCGGTAGAAAGCTTCACACTCCCCCGTTATATCTTGTGTTGGTGGCTTGCTTTGCCCCTTTAAATGCTGCTTGATGATTTGTGAGTTGCTCTGTTCCTCTTGCATTTCTGTTGGCTGCAGTGTCTTAAAGCTGCATGGCAGGAGGTGCAACCTAGCTGAAGTGGGCTTCAACAGAAAGCTACGGAGCCCATCAGCTTCCTATGCACCAATCAATCTCAGTTCCTCTAAGTTCCATTTCTCTGACAATTGCTGGAAAAAATGGGGAGAGGCAAAAAGGTGGGTCCTTTGTGGCAGATATTTTGAGAAATGGGTTCTTCTTTGCCTTCATTCTCTTGCTCTGAATTCATTTATTTGTCTTTTTTTTGGTTAAATCAACATGCTAAAAGTACTGAATCACTGAAGGCAAAGGCTTTCGATTGGATCGCTAGATGTAATATGCCTGGGTAACAAATCAATTTTCTTGTTACCTTGCAAGATAATAGTGTTTAGCGCACCATTCCTCTTTCCATTATGTTGCATTTGCATGCCACTTAATAGTTGGAATTCAGCATGCCTGAAATCCAAATGCAGGAAGGATCCTTGAGTAAAAGGAGTGTACACTCCTTTGCAGGATCCCTGGCTAAGAAAGATGGAAAAGGCAATCATTATAAAGGACTGTACATTTCATAACTTGATCCCCCAAACCTGATACTGAAACATCTACAGGAAGTTCAGAGAACATCAAGAGCCCAATGCTATGTGCTATCTAAGCTGTTAATAGATATAAAGCAGTGGACCAGATTATGTACGGGACCGTCTTCTGCGTCACATGTCCCAGCGACCGGTTAGGTCACAGAGTTGGCCTCCTCTGGGTCCCTTCATCCAAACAATGCTGACTGGTGGGTCTGCGGGGAAGAGCCTTCTCTGTTGCGGGCCCAGTCTACTGGAACCAATTCCTCCCGGAGATTCGTACCCCCCCCCCCACTCTCCTCGCCTTCCGAAAGGCGTTAAAAACACGTTTATGCTGGCAGACCTGGGGACCATGAGCAATAGTTCCGCTCCGGACATTAGTATGAATGAGGGATGATTGATTGTTTTATATCGGGTTTTATTCATGTTTTCCAATGCTTTAATTGTATTTTATTTTGTACAGTATCTTGTTTTTTTTTTAACTTTTGTAAGCCGCCCTGAGTCTGTGGGGAGAAGGGCAGCCTGTAAGTCTAAATAATAATAATAATAATAATAATAATAATAATAATAATAATAATAATAATAACAACAACAACAACAACAACAACAACAACAATAGGAATTAGGTATGTCTAATCTAATGAAAAGAAGGGCTGGGCTGAATGATAGCAAGGTCCCAATATTTAAGGGGTTGCCACAAAGAAGAATCAACCTATTGTCCAAAGTCTCTAAGACAGGAGAAGAAACAAAGAGAGAACCAATCTAGAACTAAGTAGACATTAACCAGTGAAATGATTTGCCTGCAGATGTTATGAGTGCTTCAGTACTGGAGGTTTTGAAGAAGAGATTGGACAACCATTTGTCTTAAGGGCTCTTGCTCAAACAGCAGGTTGGACTAGCAGACCACCAAGGCCCCTTTCAACTCTGTTATTTTATTATTCTCTTTTGTTGTAGTAAAGTGCAGTTAACATTATGTATTAGATTATGTGTTCCATTATATCTGGATGTGTAGAACCCCATGGCATTCCTCTTAATATGTCATGTCCAAGGAACCAAGAATGTTCTGAAGAATTACTTCTTTATTGTTGCTCATCTATAGACAGAACCTTGCCAGAGTAAAGCAACTGTTGGCATAACTATTAGATATACACCACAAACTGCTGAGGAGAATCCGCCTTCATGCTGTTTGTACACACCAAAGATTCCAAGCTAGGTTGTCTCTTTGCACCCACTCCCTTCTGTGACTCAAGACTACATCCAAGCACAGAATTTTGATAGGTATATTTATGTTTGGTTGCAGTATTGTGTACCACAAGTTCAGAGTTCTAGACCTCACATCTCTGATCATATAGACATTTTTTTCTGATAATATAAATTAAATGATTCTGACTTCTTTGTCCGAGTTCTTTGTCAATGGAAAGTGTGTGATTTTTTTAAAAAAAAAATTACAAATGGATGAAAAGTTCAAGCATCTTTTGTTCATTCTAATACTAAAAAGGAAACATTTCATGAACAGATGTCTGGATCAGATCATTTGTGTCACTCAAATAGCACCCAAATCTCAATCTTATAACATGATTAAGTAATCTTGTAACTTGGTTCAAAAAATAATATGGCGGTGCCCCTCAGACCAAAACTGTGCTTAAAGAAATAATACATTACCAATGTATTTGTGTAGAAAAAGAAAAGTGGATTTTCACAGAGTTCATCTTAAATGTCACCCTGGAACAGTGTTGTGACAATACATCTTGGATGGCCACAAATGATAAGGACTAATTTATCCATTACTACATGCTTAGGACAACATTACACAGTACCATTTATAGTATTTATACCCATTTCCTTGATAGGAAAAACTGAATGAAATGTTGAAAGCATGACAATCTTTAGATAATGTTTGCTATTTGGATTTATTTTTTAAAAAACTATGTTTTTGGATAGTCCCAAATGTGTGAAAATGAAATTACACCGAGATGGAGAGAGCTGTTTGTAGCAATTTTGCTTGCATTGTTTTTCCTCGTTGTATTATTAAACATAACTCTGCAGTCTCTCTGCAGATGTTAGCCTAGCTTTATTATTTTGTAATATGTTGCATTGAAATGTGTCAGATGTGACAGGTGTGTATCAGATGTCCTTCTTCTATGACATGTCTGTCAGAATTCCCTGGGCTCATAGAGACAGATAGAATAAAGACACATTTACAAGAAGTGTTGCCATTTGAAGGAACACACCGATGTTCTTAGCATAATTTGAACATACAAAATGGATGCTTACATACGTTACTGCTGCATATCTCCTATGAAAATACTTCTCCACTTTGTGAAAACAGGTGAGGAATTGGAGCTGCAAAAAGAACAGTCTAACAGTGATGCGGTCTTGTGCATATAGGGATTGTGCACAATAAAGCTGTAATATTTTTAATCGTTTTCAATTCCAGTTGGGAATCATTATATGAAATTGATGCACAGGTAGAAATCTTGCATAAAAAAATGTACATACAACCATATACCTTTGGGATACTTGTGTAAAATAAATGAAAATACTAGGGCTAATTAAGTTGCATTAATCACAAAGACATTGTGAAATGGTATGTACAACATCCAGATTTTTTTTAAATATTCTTTTGGTAAAAAAAATAATCATTAAGAAATGGAGAACAGAGCACAGTAATTAGTGAGTACAAAGCAATGACATGGATTTGGGAAATGATTGTTTAAAATGTCTTGACCTAGAACATGAACATTTCACTTAACACAAATGAGGCTTCAATTGGAACACTAATCAGTCGCACAATTATTCAAACTCACAAAACCATCATTAAACACACCCCACACTCACTATATATTGAAATGAGGTAGTTGAGACATATGAAACTGTTTGGATAGTGAGCTTAGATCAGAAAATGAATGTAATCTTTATCTCTTGTGGCACAACATTTGCACATGAATATTGAACTTGACTGATGCAACCAAGGCAGTCCTAGGCTGTATTAACATGTCGGGGCATCTGTGGTGGGCCAAGGTCTCTGCCAGCAAAAACAAGCTGCCAAGCTCTGGTTTTGGTTGCAACAGCCTCCTGCAACCCTGTGCCATCAAAAACGGGCTATCCTGAGCTGTTTTCCGTTATGACGAACTCCTGCAGCCCTCTGCCAGTGAACATGGGCCCTCCTGAGCTCCGTTTTCAGGGCACAGCCACCTGCTCCTTTGCTCTTTCCAGAGCAGTCCTGCGGGTCAGATCTAATCAGATTAGATTAGATTAGATTAGATTAGATTAATTGGATTTATATGCCGCCCCTCTCCGCAGACTCGGGGTGGCTCACAACAATGGTGAAGAACAATACATAGTAACAAATCTAATATTTAAAAATCTAGGTTACAGTTTTAGATTAAAAGTCCAAAAAAAAAGAAACCCCAATATATAAAAAACAACACACAATCAAATCATACACAAAAACTACATGGGCAAAGGGGAGATGTTCCAATTCCCCCATGCCTGATGGCAGAGGTGGGTTTTAAGAAGTTTACGAAAGGCAGGGAGGGTGGGGACAATCCTGATCTCTGGGGGGAGCTGGTTCCAGAGGGTCGGAGCCACCACAGAGAAGGCTCTTCCCCTGGGTCCCACCAGATGACATTGTTTAGTCGACGGGACCTGGAGAAGGCCAACTCTGTGGGACCTAACCGGTCGCTGGGATTCGTGTGGCAGAAGGCGGTGTCACAGGTATCCTGGTCCGATGCCATGAAGGGCACCCCATGGGCCAGATCTGGACTCCTGGCCTTGAGTTTGACACCCCTACTCTAGGGGTGCTCAGAGTACCGAGAAGAGCAACAAAGATGATGAGCAGATTGTTTAGTCCTGTGATGGTGAGCCATATCGGAGGGCACACGAGACGTTGCCATGTTTCAGCTCCAACACACATGCACACACTGGCCAGCTGTTTTTCAGCCTTGGGCAAGGCCGTTTTCACCCTCTGGACACTTCAGGAAAGTTTCCCCGAAACCCCGGAGGTGATAAAATCGCCAACGGACAAACCAGAGGTTTGGAAAAACGCACTTCTGGTTTTCCGTTGTGCTGTTTTTTGCACTTTGGAGGGTTCGGGGAAGCTTCACGAAGCCCTGGAGTGGAAAAAACAGCACAACAGCAAACCAGAAGTGAGTTTTTCTGAACTTCCGGTTTGCACGTTTGGTCATATTTTTCATCTACCAGGCATGCATGGGGGTGGCAGTGTGGGAGGGTGCACATGCATGGGGGGGGGAGGGAAGGGGTGTGGGCACATGCACGCATTCTAGCATACACACCCCGCACACCCTTTTGGCATGCGAAGCAAAAAAGGTTCACCACCACTAGTCTAATGAAGAGAAGGTCTAAGTCTAGGAATTATGTGATAAACAGTCTTACAATATTTGAGGGGCTATCAGAGAGAAGAGGAGGTTGACAAATTCCAAACAACCTGAGGGCAGGGCAAGAAGTAATGGGTGGAATGCATATCAAGGAGTGATTCAATTTAGAATTAAGGAGAAATTTCCTGGCAGAACAATTAATCAGTGCAAAGGTTTGCCTTCGGAAGTTGTGAGTGCTCCATTACTGGAGGTTTTGAAGAAGCAATTGGACAGCCATTTGTCTGGAATGGCATAGGACCTCCTGCTTGAGCAAGGGGTTGGACTAGAAAACCTCCAAGGTCCCTTCCAATCCTGTTACTTTATTATTTTGATGTGTGATTTTGTTGTTTGATTTATTTTGATGCGTGATTTAGACAAAACAACAAAATAGTAGAAATTGCAAACTTCGTTACCTTCCAAAGGGAATTAGGCAGATCCTTGGAGGATGAAGCCATCAAAACTTACTATCCATAATTTTTTGGCAAACAGTATCATGACCTGAAATCCATCCGAATAAAAAATCTAGAAATGGATCCTAATCCTTACATATACTTTTTAGAAGTGCACATATTTCTTCTGGCTGTCTTACTGTAACCAAACTGTGTATCTCAAATCACTATTGTCAACTTAATGTATTTTATTTTATTTTATTTTTATTTTATTATTTTATTTATTTTATTTTATTTTATTTATTTATTTATTTATTTATTTATTTATTTATTTATTTATTTATTTATTTATTTATTTATTTATATTTTATTTTATTTTATTTTATTTTATTTTATTTTATTTTATTTTATTTTATTTTATTTTATTTTATTTTATTTTATTTTATTTTATTTTATTTTATTTTATTTTATTTTATTTTATTTTATTTTATTTTATTTTATTTTATTTTTATTTGTCAACAAGTGCATGGAAACAGGCAAGTACTGATGGCATTATAAAGGGTCACATGCATTGTTTCATTTGAGCACCCATTTAGAGTCCAATTAATAAGAGGTAAATTGAGTTCACCAAGAAAGATAATGGGATATGGGCAGGAGGCTGCCCACATACTTTCAACTCCCCAAATTCTTAGCTTTAGAAAGAAATTCTCTGGTTGAGGCAGAGGTGGGTTCCTACCGGTTCTAACCGGTTCTTTAGAACCATTAGTAAACCTCTAGTGACCTCACAGAGCTGGTTCTGTCAGTGTTGGTCCATGGGCGCCGCCATCTTGGATTTTGCTTCTGCACATGGGCAGAAGCTAATTTTTGCTTCTGCGCATGAACAGAAGATATTTTTTTATTGTTTTCCAGGAAGGATGCTCACAAAACATGCACTTCCATCGCATTGCAAACCGGTAGGGAAAGTTAAGTAGAATCCACCCCTGGGTTGAGGGAATATTGCTACAGGTTAGGCAGCAATAGAAAATGGAACTTTCCGGGAGACTTTGTCCTAAGAACGTTTTTGATGCCTAGACCAGTATTTCCCAATTCGCTGGCTGGGGAATTCTGGGAGTTGAAGTCCAAATGTCTTCAAGTTGCCAAGGTTGGGAAACGCATTTACAAGGTTTCCCGATCACAAACATTTTACACTAAAGATTTTACCCCCTGTAAATTATCCAAAACATTATTTATGTTTTCAATGTTAGAGGTTTCTTTCTTTTTGTTGTGCTTTTAATTTTAGTTTCTCCTCTGGTTAATATAGCTTGTTGTGATTTCGCTTTACGTTATTTTGTTGTGGCAGGTCTATATTTTATATTGTGTGCCTTCAATTGGAAACTGTCTCAGGAAATATTTGGAAGAAAGCAGGGTGCAAATACTACAAAAAGAAGAGCCACAATTTTAAGTGCCTCAGAAAGCTGATGCCGCTGCAGTAGTGTGCTCACTGACATGTACAATTACCCCCAGCCCCAAAAACCAGTTACACATTCAAATAGGCCCCAAGCTATTGTACAACAGTCCTGATTGGTTGATTAGCTCTTTGAAGCGTCCAGTGCTAATCCGAGTAGAATTTGCCATCATTTTTATCTCTGGGCAGAGATAAAAAAAATTAAAGCAAGGTTTTACAAAGATTATAAAGCTGCAGAAACTTAGAGGACACATTTTTATCCTCTCCCTCTCTCAGTTTGAGCAACAGGAGCACTGGATTAATTAATAATGACCAAATTGATTTATTAGCTAGGTTTTTGTTAGTGAATTGGTTAAATAAGGGGGGAAAGTCTTTTTTAGAAAAATAACAATGCCTAGGAAAGGAAACAGTACTTTTGAAATAAAATAATAATCATGTGTTTAGGGGGTTATCTAGAGCCGAGGTGGGACAGTGGTTAGAGTGCAGTACTGCAGGCCGCTTCAGCTGACTGCTAGTTCAGCAGTTCAAATCTGACCAGCTAAAGGTTGACTCAGCCTTCCATCTTTCTGAGGTGGGTAAAATGGGGACCGAGATTGTTGGGGGCAATAGGCTGATTCTGTGCACCGCTTAGAGAGGGCTGCAAAGCACTGTGAAGTGGTATATAAGTTTAAGTGCTGCTGCTATTGCTATCTACTTCATAGTGGAGGCTTTTTTTATTTACCTGCCTCTTGAAGATACTGTAGTACAGCGGTTCTGAACCTGTGGTCCATGGTATCGTCACAGGGTATTCATGAAGGCTTGAAGAAATTTATGGTTTAAATCTTGGGTTAAGTCTTGAGGGTATATGTCCACAAAAGGGATATAAAGGGGGTATGTAGTGAAGAAAAGATTGAGAACCACAGGAGCTAATTGAAGGAAATACATCTGCTGAATATATCAATTGATCAAAGGCTCTGTTTTTGCTAAATGTTTTGCTCTGTTACTCCCAGCAATTAATAGACTAAATACTGGAATCCTATCTATACTTAGCTTACGTACAAAGCAATGTTGCAGAGTTTAAAATTGGATCCATTCAATACGATCAGCAAAAATAATAATTTGGGTTATTTTTCCTAACTTCGGGAAGTATCCTTTCATTATTTTTTGTCATATCAAGGTTTGCTTGCTGTCTTGCCAAATTCGTCTCACCTGTAGCAGATCCAAGCATCATACAGTTATATAGGGCATGGATTTGGCATCATAAAGAACCAGTTGAAATCATGATGAAAGCCAACAACTTTAGAGGTTGTCAAGTACTTTTTTCCATCACTTGTTCTCCTGCGTGGTGAATGGTTCCTCTGAAATTTTTTCAAGAGGCAACTAGAGGCTTTCTATTTTTTTTTCTTTGAAGGTGTTTAGCTTCTCATCCAAATAGCTTTTTCAGCTGAAGAAGCTTCTTGAATGAGAAGTGAAACATCTTCAGATGAAAACAAGAATGTCCAGTTGCCTCTTGAAAAAGCATCTTTGGGACAACCATGACCTGGGTTACTGAGAATTTCCTATAGATGGTTCCTCTGAAAGTTAATGCATTGTACTTCTGTATTAAAGTCACCTTCTTTTCTCCCCACCCCGTTATCTCCTTATAGATACATAGAGTATTGGAAGAATTTGCAGACTTTACATGCTGTAGACATGGAGCTGTACACAGGACTCCAGAGATTGTGAGTATTGTGTATTGTTTAATAAGTATCTTTGCCTCAGTTTGAGAGAACAAGCAAAGCTTGACCAGGTCTGTTCTTCCACACTATCATCTGAAATCATAGGTATAGTATGTTTCTGGTATGAATATCTTACATACTCATTGAGCTTATGACCAAATATTCTTGTGGTTCAATATGCACGGATAAAATTGGATTCACTGAATTGCAAAATGTACATTCACCTACCTTTTGGCCTTCTCCTGCCATTTTCTAAAATATAGTAACATCGTGGGTTTAATGAAGAGAGTTGAACTTTTGCTGAGGTAGCATCTTCTCATACCAAATAAGCCAAAATGAATAGTGAGCAATTAAATTTGGTTCTGAAACTTGCAGATCCACGACAGATCTCCAAAGGTGAAGTCTACAGATTAGGGTGCCTAACTGCAGCTGGGATTAGATGACCAAAGAAATTAGAATCTCATTTCATATTGCTGGTAATTCTGATAATTTGTTCTGTGGAGAATTTGTAATTTTGATTTTGACTTGGGTACTTGGACAGAACTCTTTGCTTCTTGTAGAGCAACTTTGTTTCATTGGTTTTTGATGGACCATTGGCTAGCTAACCTACCTTCAAATCACTTCAAAACTCGGATCTCCAAAAATGGCAACTTTAAGATGTGTAGACCTCAACCTCCTGAATTCCTCAGCCAGCTTCTGAGAGTTGAAATTTCAGATGTCTTCAAGTAGAATAGAATAGAATAGAATTCTTTATTGGCCAAGTGTGATTGGACACACAAAAAAATTGACTTGTTGCATATGCTCTCAGTGTAAAATACAGATTTGTCAAGAATCATGTACAATACTTAATGATTGTCATAGGGGTCAAATAAGCAATAAAAAAACAATCAATATTAATAAAAATCTTAGGATAGAAGCAACAAGTTACAGTCATACAGTCCTAAGTGGGAGGAAATGGGTGATAGGAATGATGAGAAGAAACTAGTAGAAATAGAAGTGCAGACTTAGTAAAAATTGCCAAGGATGGAGACCTCTGCTATAAAACATAGCCAGGAATCCATGTCCATATTGAGCCTGATTATCAATTTCAGGTTTATCAATTTCAAGTTCCTGCTCTGGGAACTTCCATTCTAAATGTTTCTCAGAGATGTAAATTTGTTAAATGCCTTCTGTCAAGAAAGCAAATGGTACGGGTAGCTGCATCTCCCCACAGGTCAACAAAGAAAGCAATTTTGCTACGTTATTCTGAAATGTACCCCCGAGAAGCAAATGTCCTCTGTGGGATTTATCCATGTGTGCGTGGAAAGTGGCTGGCTCAGAATGTCTCTAAATTTAGTGCTGGGGTTGTGATTGTGTTTCTGTGTTTCTGCTAGTGAAGGAGTTTTTTTAAAACAAAAAGCAAAGAAATAGATACAGACATTCTCTTACAGGGGGAGAGGATAAAATATAGTAACTGATACACTTTAACGAATCATATTCATTGTGTTAGGAACAATCAGAAACACTTTTGTGTCTTATGAGACATTCTGTCAAGAAAAGTTTCTATTTGAAAATAGCAACCTAGGAGAATCAATTTTTTTAATAGGACAGAAGACCTTTAAAAAGATGAGAATGTGCAAGCCACAATTTAGACTTTTAGCTGGATGTTTTTACTCACTGATAACTATTAATTTTATCATATTTGTGACTCTTATTTGATTGTCGTTGCTATGATTACTTTTCCATTTTTTGTGGCCTGGCTAAAGAATTATAAAGAGGTAGGTCATATGGAGTTCACTGTTCGTTGCAAGTATTATATTATATATTAGTATTATTAATTGGAAATAGAAATTCAGTGGATAAATGAAACAGCAACATTTAAATAAGCATGTGCTTTAAAACAAAGAGGGGGAACCATATTTTATTTTATTACTTTATTTGCTGAAATTAGTTCACAAGTATTTTATGCTTTCGGAATATTTAAGTATAGGTTTATGTACAGTATATATATACACACAGTGTTTTGTGTGTGCGTTTGTGTGTGTGTGTATCTCTAAAGAGATAATGTATGCATTTTGAATGATAAATCAAGTTGTAAGTTACTATAAGCCATAAAAAAATGATGGAGAGATGGAAAGTAGTACATGGATTCTATGCACAGATTGACATTCATTTTCCATCAAGATGTTCGGTCACTGCTTGAAATTTTTGGTTGCTTGGGAACTGGCTGTCGCTCAGTGACAGAATGCCCCTTTGGCCTACAGAAGTCCTGCTAGAGACATGGAGGTCAGCCACAAATCAAACCAACCCCAGGCTGAAACTTGGATTTGATTGAGATCTATAATCTGATTCAGACCTCCACATTGATTCCGAAAGTCGATTGGCTTTGGACTCCAATTTGACTCATCGCTTTGAATCAATCTGGCTCAGACTTCCAAACTGATTAAAGGACAAGATTTTAAATTGCTTAAACGGATGTAGAGGTCTTCTGTTTGATTCAACATTCACCTTAAACTGCTGAATGTAAAAATGTGGTTTATTTTAGAAAATCAACGTGGTTTCCATTTCCCCCCTCTATCCAAAATTTTCTGGTTTAATTCTTAGCAGCAGCTCCAATTAAGACAGAAATGGTTAGTTTGCTATCTAGTACAGACTAGAGATAGTCACTTTATGAAAGGGCAAATATTGCTTTTCAAGAAACTTCCAGGATCCATACAAAGCAGGACAAATGGCAAGGGATGCTGGGAATTGTAACTGAGCAACATCTGGGGTATCCCATGTTACCAACTCAAGTTTGTGGAGCATTCTGTAGGGTTAATGAACTGATGATCTGACTTTGATATATGCTTCATTTGTTTGAGTCTAAAGCTGTCAAAAAGCATTGAACTAATGCCTTAGGCAGACAAAATGCTTCATTTCGCCCTGGAAATCCTTAAAATAGCTATGGAAAGTTGGCTGGTATTCTCTCCACATTTGGAATTGTGGAAATGATACATACTGAGGCTAAATTAATCATGGGACAGCCTGCTGCTGCATCTTATCCTCTGAGGGGATTCCTTTTCCTCTATCTGGAGAGAGAGAGAGAAAGGGAGGGAAAGAGAGCGAGAGAGATAAAGAAAGAAAGAAAGAAAGAAAGAAAGAAAGAAAGATAAGGGGAGAGGAGAAGAGAGGAGAGGAGAGGGGAAGAGAGGAGAGGAGAGGAGGGGAGAGATAGATAGATGGATGGATGGATGGATGGATGGATGGATAGATAGATAGATAGATAGATAGATAGGAAAGAGAGAGGAGAGACAGAGAAAGAGAGAGAAAGAAAGATGGTAGATAATAATAATAATAATAATAATAATAATAATAATAATAATAATAATAATAATAATAATCTTTTAACAAAGGGCATAGCAGCATGGTATAGATCAGTGGTTCTCAACCTTTCTAATGCTGCGACCCCTTAATACAGTTCCTCATCTTGTGGTGACCCCAAACTATAAGTTTAGTGCCAATTCTTCCAACAGATTTTTAAGCTGATTGGCAAGAGGTCAGAGGGACACCCCCCCTGTAAACACCTGATTGGTTGGATTTTAAAAATATGTTCCGAGATGCCAGAATAGAAGCTGTAGTTGCTAACACCACAGGAAATTTGTCTTTTCCCATGGTCTTAGGCGACCCCTGTGAAATGGTTGTTAGACCCCCCAAAGGGGTCCCGACCCCAAGGTTGAGAACCACTGGTATAGATAGAAGATCTATAGATAGAAGATAGATGGATGGATGGATGGATGGGAGAGAGAGAGAGAGAGACAGGCAGGCAGGCAGGCAGACTGACATTTATAAAAGTGTATTACATTAAGGAAAATACTTTAAAAATCTGTGTACCTTAGGCAGAATTGCCAAAAAAGAGAGAGACGCGTTTGCACAAATGTGCACTAAAAGCTTTTGAATTTTAGTGGAAAAGTTATTCAAAAAAGAACCTGAAGTTTAAATAATTGTAGTTGACATATTTGGCTGCCCCGGTACTGTGAAAAAACGATCTTGACAGATCAGTTCCCCAATGAAGGAGGGTGTTTTAAAGGTCTCTAGATTCAGGCTGGCAGGATAGTCTTCCAATTATCTCTTCTGATTCAATATTAGGCGAGATCTCTGAATGCCTGACTTTCACTGATTCTTTCTTTCTTTATGGGTTGCTTTTACTATCCTTTTGCATCTCTTTGCAGGACAATCACGAACTCAGGGCTCCGAAGCATCCAGCCGCGAGCGTTTGATAAGAATCCTCACTTACATTACATGTAAGTAGATTGGGTCCTCTCCCTTACCCCTTTGTGTTCCACAGTTACTTTTTGGGAAAGTTTTCAGTTGCTTGATATGGAGTGGGTGAAATATGGCAAACGACAAAGCGATGAAGGCATTTTGGTAGATAGATCCTCATGGCTCAAGTGAAGACATAGAGGCTGCTCGTTGGCCATCTACATTCTATGTTGCTAATCAACTGTAGCTGAAATGGGATTGTTCTATCCTCACTATACATTGGTCTGTGTGCAGCTCAACATGCAGCGAAACCTAACTATCCTCCAGTAGAACAGACCGTGTACATAGATCTGAAGGCTTCATTGAAAGAACAGGATATGGTGAAACTGGGGAAAATAGGGATACGTACAGTGAGAACCAAATACAAGATAGACAGTATTGAGTTACTGCTGAACGTACCAATTGATAAATACAAGCAATTCAAATCTTACCAGCGATGCTCCGGATATGGGATGTGGATTTGTCTGTGGATGACGATGTGCAATAGATTAAGATGGATTCTTCTTTGTGTTTCTGCCTTCTCCAAGTGCTAAAGGAGATGGAGTCTGGCTTCTTTTGAGAGTTTAAGAGTGCAGACTGATGGGTAAAGAGGTGAGGTCAGCTTCAAACAATATACAGTGGTACATCTACTTACGAACTTAATTCGTTCCATGACCAGGTTCTTAAGTGGAAATGTTTGTAAGAAGAAGCAATTTTTCCCATAGGAATCAATATAAAAGCAAATAATGCATGTGATTGGGGAAACCACAGGGAGGGTGGAGGCCCTGTTTCCTCCCAGGAGATTCCTAGAGAGGCCCCATGGAAGCTCCCTGCCTTTTCTGGTTACAGTTTTGAAGGGTCGGATTTGTTAGTGGAAAATGATTCTTGAGAAGAGGCAAAAAAATCTTGAACACCCGGTTCTTATCTAGAAAAGTTTGTAAGTAGAGGCTTTCTTAGGTAGAGGTACCACTGTACTTGGTATTTGTCTCTCCGGGCCACTAGATGGGGCTAGAGAGCAACTACATTATATAAAAATCATATTGTTGGGATATATTTGTTCCTCCAGCCACCAGATGGGGTGAGAGAGCAACAACAGTATATAAAAGTTATGTGCTGTGGCATGACAGGGATTGAATAAAGGAGGGTTTCTCCTGTTAAGCAGATGCCAGAATGTGAAGACAGTATATGATGAAAGGAATAAATTGCATGTATTCTTTTAGTAACAAAAATGGGGTGCAAATGACAGCACATAAAACAGAGTGTTTTGTTTTGTTTGGGTTTTTTTGGAAAAAGCCAATTTTTTAAAAAGTATATTGCAAGAAAGGAGCCCCCCACCCCCTCCCAATACATATACAGAGTTTTCTCAGCAGGAAGCTTGTTCAAGATGCAATAACCTTCACGGGGGCTCATCTGAGCATATTTCTTCCACTATTCTTAAATACAGTTTGGATCACTGCTGTTCTCCAATTACGGGCTGCCAATCCCCAGGGGGCTGTGAGCAAACTGGGGGTGTAGGGGGTGGTGGAAAGCTGAGTTGATTGGCTTTGCGCAAGCCAACTGGGGAAGGAAACTCAAGTGTGTTTCCATGGATGACTAAATCCGTGGGCCCAGCCATCTGTCGGCATCATCTGCCATCCACAAGTGGTAGAATAGCCATTGTCTTTGCAATATCTGGAGAAAATATACTTATTTGTCAATGTAAATGTCCAGCCTTCCCAAATGATTGGAAAAAGGATAGCAATAGACCTTAAAAGATGATCCACTCCATTGATAACGCTGATAAAAGTAAGCCTTAGTCAAGAGAATATCTTGCAAGTTACATTGGATTTTAATAAGTTGTTGTAGGAGAAGAGCAGGCAGGGCTGGGGAGAGGAGTTAAGCAGTGTTAGAGTTGCATTTTTCAGAAGCTGCCCAACCCAAACAGGCCAGCCACAGACCAGGATACCAGGAACTGAAGTCTTTGCAGATAATTGAAGACAAACACAGCAGATGGCTCTTTCAGAAAATATTTACTTCTTCTTAGCGAAACTATTCTATATATTTACACTGTAACTATCTCACTAGACAATTCTACTATATCACTGTATTAAGTGAATTAAGGAGTTTTCCCTCTTTTCCTTCTCCTTCTAAATCTTATCCATCTTGCAATGTCACAATCTCATTGTTCAGGCAGATGACTGGCAATGTGGACAAGTGGAAGCTCCTTTGGGCTCATATCCAGAAGGGATACGGATGGAAAACCAGAAGGAATACTTTGTAGAAGTGGATAGTTCTTCTTTTTCTTCTCTCCCCCATCCTAGCCATATGCTCCCCAGCTTAGATGCTAGAGGGCCTGACATTTTCACAAATGCCACTCATCGGAAGAGAGGATGAAAAGAATCACAGGGAAGCAGCTTGCCTGCTATTGTCTGGTATTGATTTTTGGAGGTCTTTCTCCTTGGCAAGTTGGCTTCCTTCATACCTGCCCAGCTCCATCTGACTTCACCACCATTCTAGGTTAAGCTTCGTGTCACCATTTGACTTTCGAATTTACCAGCAAAATGACAATACAGAAAGATAACTATGGAGAATATTGCTAAGATTAGGAAGGATAATGATATTTAGAAAGACAAAAATCATTACTTGGGTCCAGTGACGTGCTGAATTTTTTTTTACTACCACACTGTGGGTGTGGCTTATTTTGTGGGTGTGGCTTGTGGCTTGCAGGCCAGGTGACCAGGTGGGAGTGGCTTGACAATCATGTGACCAGAGGTGGCTTAAAGGTCAGGTGACTGGCTTAAAGATGGCTAAATTGACGTACTGTCATATTTTGCTGATCTGTTTCACAGATTAGCTACTGTATATCATTTCAGAAGAAAACATGACAGCTCCTGAAATGTGGATATGTACCTTTTGACAAACAAGTGTAAATTGTCATCAGATTAAGGTTGCCATTGAAAAAAAAAAGGGGGTGGGAAAAGAGAACACTTCCTTTCTTCTTTCATGCAAATAGAGATTGGGATTTTCTGTGATGCAGAAGGGGGAAAAATATTTTCCCCGGGACAGACAACTGAAATTTAGAACTTTTGTAAAACATGGAGATGACTATCCATTCAAGAATTGGGATCTAATTGACCATGGGTAGTATACCACCAGTGAAGGCTTGCAAAAGTTTTTATTACCACACTATGGGCCTGGCTTATTTTGTGGGTGTGGCTTACCAGCCATGTGACCAGGTGGGAGTGGCTTGACAATCATGTGACCAGAGGTGGCTTAAAGGTCAGGTGACTGGCCTAAAGATGGCTAACTTGACGTCACTCACGTCAAGGGTTTGGGTTAGGGTGCCTGGCCTCTCCTTGCCTCAAAGAGATACAGTTTCCCTATTTATTTACTATAACTGAACATCCCAAATATGGTATTTAATTCTATGTACATATGCCATATGTGTACATACATATTAAACACAGGCACACAAAAATATACGTTATCTACTGTTGTGGTTCAGTCTGGGACCCCTCCGGGAATGGCTGACCTTCTGTCGGTTTCCAGCTCAGAGGGAGAGGCTGAGGAACAAGAGGTGCAGACTGACGAGGAAGAAGAATCCCAGGCTGAAGAAGAAGGACAGCCAGAGTCCCACCAGGGGGAGCTCTCCCCAGCAAGCAGCCTGGATTCCTTAGGGGAAAATGCTCACGACATCATAGATATGCGACAAAGGAGAGCTAATCAGAGACGGACTCAATTGGCTAAGTATTTCCAGCATTAGAGGTCACAGCTGGGTTTGGGTGTGGTGCTCTTGGGAAAGGATAAAAGGCGGACCCACCCTTCCTGGCTTGTGGAGTTTTATCTTGGAGATTCGTGAGACCTGTCTGTGAACTTTGGTGGCTTACAATCCTGGTTTGTGCCTTGGACTATTGAAACCTTGGGGGGGGGGGGTGCCAGCAAGAAGCTTGGGGTATTGACTGGACATCAGGACCCTGCTGTAACGTATTATAGCCTGTCTGTTGTGAAGACAGGTTTTCCTTTGTGCTTATTTTTTCCAGCTATAAAATACTTTTGGATTTTACCAGAGTGTCTGGCTGTTTTTTCAGTTGGTGTTGAGGTCTGGGAAAACCCAGACAGAACATCTACTATATAAACTGTATGTGTATTTACACACACACACACACAGCTCTTCTAAAATTATACACATTCAACCTCTAATTTCTGCGATAGGAAAAACATACCCAGAGCCCAGAAGGGAAAAAAAGAGAAAAAAAAATCAAAAATTTTCTACCGGTACTACATACCTGACCATACCCGTAGAAGCCCATCACTGCTTAGGTCTCACAATTGTATTGTATTACTATGAAACCTGGGCACTGGAAAAGGAGAGAGTCATTATAGATACTTCATAACTATGGGATTGATAATGTATAGAGTACCATGGACTGCTAGGACAATGGATCCATCAGTCTTTGATGAAATGAATAGCAATGGGCAAGCAGAAACTCACAGTTTGGACAAGATTAGGAAAAAAAGTAGGGTTAGCAAGATTGAGGGAAGTGTAGAAGATGAAAGACAATGGCTAAGTAGGTGGATCTGAGATGTCACTGAAATGTCCCTTGAAGCATCATGGATTGTTGCCAGAGGCAGTTTGAGAGGGCAAGCATGTGTCCATTTTGTTATGAAGGGCCATTATGTTGGATTTCTATGTGATTTATGGTTATAAGTGACATTCTTCACTTCATACAGCAGAGACTCTTCATAGCCGAACCGTGATACTATGTATATTGGGGTACAGATACAATGACTCCATTATGCTTTTATTTCTTTTATCTCTCATTGAACTGGTTTCATATTTACACAAATAAACAACTTGACAGTATAACTATATTTCTCTATACATCTGCTCTCTATGATGCAGATTCACCGACAGTCAGCATACGAATCTCCAAGAATTCTAGTTTCCAGCTGCCAAAAACTGATTTACATACCAATATGTAAATGAGCTCCCTTAACATTCCATTCCCTTTTTCCATGCTATATGCCAGTGTTTCCCAAGCTTGGCAAATGCTGTCTGGGGAATTCTGGGAGTTGAAGTCCAGATATCTTCAGGTTGCAAAGGTTGAGAAACACTGCTATATGCTAACATATACCCAACTCAGTTGCGCTTAATTAATTGCTATTTTTTTCTATAACTAGTTCAATAGTGGGTTGCACCCAGTGTGGGCCCCACTATAGTGTGGTAGTGAAAATTGTGATGCCCATGCAGCTGCACATCCCTGACACATGCACACGCACTCCTGTGTGAAGTTAGGCTTCTGCGCATGTGCCACAAGTGAAATCTCACACAAGGATGCTCGCGCACATAAGATTTCATTGACCTTCGTCATTGTTTTGCTTCTGTGCATGTGCGGAAGCAAAGAAATCACTGAAAATTGGTGAAATCTCATGCGCCTGAGCGTCCTCATATGAGATTTTGCTTGTGGTGCATGCGCAGAAGCCAAATCTCATGCTGATACATGCACGCCTGCTCCGGTCTCCAACAGCGCACCGGTAGTGCCGAAGACGAGGAACTCCTGCCTGAACTAGTTCGTTGTTTTGTGTGAAATTCTGACACCTCTGTTCAGTTCAGAAACATAGAAACATAGAAGATTGACGTCAGAAAAAGACCTTGTGGTCCATCTAGTCTGCCCTTTTACTATTTCCTGCATTTTATCTTAGGATGGATATATGTTTATCCCAGGCATGTTTAAATTCAGTTCCTGTGGATTTACCAACCTCGTCTGCTGGAAGTTTGTTCCAAACATCTACTCCTCTTTCAGTAAAATAATATTTTCTCACGTTGCTTCTGATCTTTCCCCCAACTAAGCTCAGATTTTGCCCCCTTGTTCTTGTGTTCACTTTCCTATTAAAAACACTTCCCTCTTGAACCTTGTTTAACCCTTTCACATATTTAAATGTTTCAATCATGTCTCTCCTTTCTCTTCAGTCCTCCAGACTCTACAGATTGAGTTCATGAAGTCTTTCCTGATAAGTTTTATGCTTAAGACCTTCCACCATTTTTGTAGCCCGTCTTTGGACCCGTTCAATTTGATCAATCTTTTTTTGTAGGCGAGGTCTCCAGAACTGAACACAGTATTCCAAATGGGGTCTCACCAGCGCTCTATACAGTGGGATCACAATCTCCTTCTTCCTGCTTGTTATACCTCTAGCTATGCAGCCAAGCATTCTACTTGATTTCTGTTAAATCTACCTACCTACAGACTGACTGCACTCTTCTCCCATTTTGAGAATGTTGTTTCTGTTTCTCCCTGCCCCATTTTTTTTCTTCCCTCCATCACCCCATTTTCCCTGCCATCTCCATTTCTGTCCCTTTCTCCTTGCACTTTCCGAGTCCGCGGCCTCCAGCTGTGCCATCACAAGCTCATCATTGACTCCAGTTTCACAATCCTAGTTATGAATAGGTGGCTATTTAAATTCATCTTGTTTTTAATCCAAGGAAGGAAGGTCTCCAGCCATCGAGGGGGTTCGCAAGCATTTAAGCTGCTTTGAATGCTTTTAATACATCAGACATTCTTAAGAGCTGATGGAAATATTATGCAAAGTGCGATGGTAATATTTCTTTCGTTATAGAGCTTTAGCCTTTTATTATCTGGTTTTCTACAGTAAGCAGAAATGGTTTTGAGGTCCTATGGTAAGTTTAGTGTTTCCAGTTTACGGACTTGTGCTGGAGCCCATCCTCGGAGAACTTTTCTCTACTATGTTGAGAAAGAGAGAGAAAGCTTGGAGTATTAAACATTCATCTGTAATGATATAGAGCAGTGTTTCCCAACCTTGGCAACTTGAAGATATTTGGACTTCAACTCCCGGAGTTGAAGTCCAAATATCTTCAAGCTGCCAAGGTTGGGAAACACTGATATAGAGTTTCCTCAGGGGTTAAATTCAAGATTTTTCCCTACTGGTTCTGTGGGCATGGCTTAGCAAGTGTGGCAGGGGAAGGATACTGCAAAATCCCCATTTACTTCCCACTCGTAGGGGAAGGATACTGCAATATCCCCATTTCCTCCCCACTCCACAGGGAAGGAGAGTGGCGACATACAAATCTAATATATAAAGTAAATAATAAATAAAGGATATTGCAAAATCTCCATTCCCTTGCCATACTAGGAGAAGGATACTGCAAAATCCCAATTCTCTTCCCACTCCTGGGGGAAGGATACTGCAATATCCTCATTTCACCTCTAATCCAGGGGAAACAATATTGCAAAATCCCCATTCTCTCCCCATTCTAGGAGAAGGATACTGCAAAATCCCCCTTCCCTCCCCACTCTGGGGCCAGCCAGAAGTGGTATTTGCTGGGTTCTCTGAACTGCTCAAAATTACCACTACCGATTCTCCAGAACTGGTCAGAACCTGCCTGATTTCATCCCATGTTTCCTGCTTGAGCAGGGGTTAGACTAGAAGACCTTCAAAGTCCTTTTCCAACTCTGTTATTCTGATATTCTGACTAAACCACTGGTCCCAGTAACTGACCCAGATTGGAGCTTGCAGTATTATCCCAGGACATGTCCATTTGTCTTCCTTCATAAGTTCTTTATTATTCATACCTATAGATAGATTTAAATCTGCATTGGTTGCCGATTGGTTTCCGGACACAATTCAAAGTGTTGGCAATGACCTATAAACCCTACATGGCATTGGGCCAGATTACTGGAACAATTGAATCACTCGCTTATACAATAGAATAGAATTCTTATTGGCCAAGTGTAATTGGACACACAAGAAATTTGTCTATGGTGCTCTCAGTGCACATAAAAGAGATGCCACATGAATCCCAGCAACCGGTTGGGTCCCACAGAGTCGGCCTTCTCCAGGTCCCGTCAACCAGACAATGTTGCTTGATAGGGCATAGGGGAAGAGCCTTCTTTGTGGGGGCCCCTCTGGAATCAGCTTCCCCCAGAGATTTGCACTGCCCCATCCTCCTTGCCTTCCGCAAGAGTCTTAAGACTCATCTATGCCACCAGGCTTGGGGCGATTAGTTCTTGGCCCTCTGGCCGATGAATGTTATATATGGCTGAGGTCTGAATGAGTACGATTGATTTTTAATATATTGGGGATTTTAGGTTAGTTATTTAGTTTAATTAATTAATTAATTAATTAATTAATTAATCTATGGATTTAGCCATTGTATTTTATTGTTCTTTATTATATGTTGTACGCCACCTTTATTAAAAAATAAGTCATAGAAAGTTAGTCAACATGTTCTATCTATCTATCTATCTATCTATCTATCTATCTATCTATCTATCTATCTATCTGTCAATCAAGTATGAGTGTGATTGATTTTTAATATATTGTGGATTTTAGGTAAAGTTGTTTAGCTTAATTAATTGGATTTAGCCATTGTATTTTATTGTTCTTTATTATACGTTGTAAGCCGCCCCCAGTCCTTGGAGAGGGGTGGCATATAAATCCAACCAACCAACCAACCAACCAATCAATCAATCAATCAATAAATCAATAAATCTGCTATCTGCATCCGTCATGTGCTCTGAGAACTGTTAGAGGGGTCTGTCTTTCTTTGCCATCTTTCTACCACACAAATTATCTGTATTGACCTTCCTCTTATAGAATAGAATAGAATAGAATAGAATGGAATAGAATATAATTTTTATTGGCCAAGTGTGATTGGACACACAAGGAATTTGTCTTGGTGCATATGCTGTCAGCGTCCATAAAAAAAGATATATATTTGTCAAGAATCATGTGGTACAACACTTAATGATTGTCATAGGGGTCAAATAAGCAATGAAGAAGCAATATTAATAAAAATCTTAGGATATAAGCAACAAGTTACAGTCATACAGTCAACATGGGAGGAAATGGGTGAAAGGAATGATGAGAAAAACTAGTAGAATAGAAGTGCAGATTTAGTAGAAAGTCTGACGGTGTTGAGGGAATTATTTGTTTAGTAGAGTGATGGCGTTCGGAAAAAAACTGTTCTTGTGTCTAGTTGTCTTGGTGTGCAGTGCTCTGTAGCGACGTTTTGAGGGTAGAAGTTGAAACAATTTGTGTCCAGGATGTGAGGGGTCAGTAAATATTTTACCCGCCCTCTTTTTGACTCGTGCAGTATACAGGTCCTCAATGGAAGGCAGGTTGGCAGCAATTGTTTTTTCTGCAATTCTGATTATCCTCTGAAGTCTGTGTCGGTCCTGTTGGGTTGCAGTACCAAACCAGACAGTTATAGAGGTGCAGATGACAGACTCAATTATTCCTCTGTAGAACTGTATCAGCAACTCCTTGGGCAGTTGTACACCTTCCTTCCTGGGGATCCATCATTCATATAATCAATCCATCCCTCAATTATCAACCACAGATGTGTGGATCCTGTCCATTCCTCACTTTTCTCCCAACTTTAGAACTGGTGCCCCTTGTCACACTTGTGACAGATTGTGAAGTAATAAGACCATGATTGCTTCTAAATGCTGTGTGGAAAGGGCCTGGTGTTTGATGCACGGCTGTACTTGGCTGAGGATAATCTCATGCACCTTTTATTTACAATATATTGAAGAAAACAAATTAGGGCCTTGTAATTATGTACTGGAAGCACATGCTTAAAAAAGAAAGCTCTGGCAATCAGGGTTCCATTTAAAATATTAATGGCTTTATCCATCTACCTTTGGAGATTTCATTTTGTGCGTTGCGAGGGTTTATGTGTTGTTGTTGCTGGCTTTTTGGTTTTTAAATATAATTGTCTGCAAGAGATTTGTGAGTGCCTAATGGGACGCGTGAATCATGCATTTGAGTGATGCATCAGGTATATATATAAAAAAAGCCTATAGCTCAAAGCAAAACAAGGCCTTGTTGAAAGACTGGTTTTAGTCGGCTTCATCTCCTCGGTTGGAGAATGGCAGCCCAGAAGAGTTTACAAAGCAACAAAAGAGGTGGGATGGGTTGTTCCTATTAGGAGTATGAAGGGAGTAATGGGAGACTAAGCTGAAGCTGCCCTACGTAAAGATGATTGAGGAAAACTGAAATGTTTCCTGCCCTGTTTTCTGGATACCTGCGCTCAGCTCAGTTGAGATCGGGAAAATTCTATCAGCTGATTTAACAGCTACATTATGTTCTGGGTTTTGAGCATCTACACCAGTGGTTCCCAACCTTTTTTTGGACAGGCCCAGTGATGGGCTCCTACAGGTATGGTCAGGGATGCAGAACTGGTAGAAAAAAAATAGAATTCTTTTTCTTTTTTCCCCTTCTGGGCTCTAGGTAGTTTCAACTATTGCAGTAAATGAGGTTGAATGTGTATAATTTTAAAAGAGCTGTGCATGCACTTGTGTGTGGGTGGGTGTGTACATACACATACAGTTTATATAGTAGATAATGTGTATTTTTGTGTGCCTGAGCGTAATATGTATGTACACATATGGCATACAGTATATACATAGAATTAAACAGTATATTTTGGATGTTAGTAAATAGATAGGGAAATTGTATCTCTTTGAGGCAAGGAGAGACAGGCACCCAAACTCTAACCCAGTGTTTCCCAACCTTTTTTGAGCCGCGGCACATTATTCATATTTTCAAAATCCTGGGGAACACTGAACGGGGGGTGGGTGGGGGGGTGGCTAAAGAAAAGTTTTGACAAAAAAAAATCTTCCTCCATTTTGCTCTATTTCTCCCTCACTCTTTCTCTCTCTTCCTTCCTTCCCTTCTTTCTCTCTCTCCATCCCTCTTTCTTTCTTCCTCTCTTTTTTGCTGTCTTTCTCTCTCCCTCCTTCCCTCCCTATATGTCTTTCTCTCTCCCTTGCTCTCTCTGCCTCTCTTGCTATCTCTCTTTCATTCTCTCTCTTTCTTTCTTTCTTTCTTTCTTTCTTTCTCTCTTTCTCTCTCTCTCTGTCTCTCTTTCTCTGTCTCTCTTTCTCTCTCTCTTGCTAGCTCTCTTTCTCTCTCTTTCTCTTTCTCTGTCTCTCTCTCTCTGCCTCTCTTGCTATGTCTCTCTTGCTCTCTTTCTCTCTCTCTCTCTGCCTCTCTTGCTATGTCTCTCTTGCTCTTTCTCTCTTTCTCTCTCTTCCTTTCTTTTCTGCGGAGGCCGGCGAAGGTTTTTCTTATTTTAAATGTTCCGGGTGGCAGGGGGATGCGGAGCCCGCACGCACACACCCCCGACATTCCAAATTCTGCCTCAGCTGTGAGAAGAACGCCTGCCCCGCCTGTCCTGCAGCCCTTTCGCTGACAGCCTGGGACAAAAGCGCTCCGTGAAGGGACTGCAAGAGGGGCCGGGTAGGCATTAGCAGCCGGATGAGGAGGACGAGAAGCCGCTGCAGCCACCCCCAATCCCCCCCTTCCCTGGGTGCCTTCCAAAGGCCCCTGGAAAAAGGCAGGTTGTAGCAACAAGGCGCGAGGACAAGCAGGCAGCTTGGCGGAGGGGAAGCGCTGAGGGGCTCTCCTCCTTCCCCACCCCTGCGCTTCTCTCCCGCCCTGGCTTTTGCTTTGCCCGCAGATTTCCCCGCAGTTCAAAAGGAGGCAAGAGGTGGCCTGGATGAAATTGCGGGGAAATCATGGGGCGAAGCGAAAGCCAGGGCGGGAGAGAAGCGCGGGGGTGGGGAAGGAGGAGAGCCCCTCAGCGCTTCCCCTCCGCCAAGCTGCCTGCTTGTCCTCGCGCCTCGTTGCTACCTCATGCTGCTCCCACCATGGCTGCGCGCGGTCCCGGTGCCCCTGGCTGAAGGTCGTCCTGTGGCTGGTCTTGGGCTTTACGGTGGCTTCCTGGTTCCCTCTCCTCCCTCCGCCTGTGTCTACCGCCAGCGCCTCATTCCTCGGAGCTGCCGCTTCCTTCCAGGCAGCCCAGCCACGCTGCCGTAGAAAGTGCAGAGGTTATTGCCGCCACCTCTGCCTCTACTCAGGGAGCCACCGTGGTTGAGCTGAGGGAGAGGAAAAGGCACGGTGACCATGGTGGCTCCCTGAGTGGAGGCAGAAGCGGTGGCAATAACCTCTGTGCTTTCTACGGCAGCGTGGCTGAGCTGGACGGAGGGAAGCGGCAGCTCCCACTCGAGGAACCCACGGCAACGGGCGACGGCTTGGTGGGAGGCGATGGCGGGAGACACAGGCGGTGGGAGGAGAGGGAACCAGGAAGCGACTGTGAAGCCCAAGACCATCCACAGGATGACACTCAGGCAGGGGCGCCGGCAGCGCCCCGCCCAGCTTGAGCTTCTCGCGGCACACTTGGCCATGTCTCGCGGCACAGTAGTTGGGAAACGCTGCTCTAACCCAAACCCTTGATGTGAGTGATGTCACGTTGGCCACCTTTAAGCCAGTCACATGACCTTTAAGCCATCCCCCGATCACATGGCCGGCAAGCCACACCCACAAAATAAGCCACGCCCACAGTGTGGTAATAAAAAAATTGTAGCCCTTCACTGGCCATGTCCCACCTAAGCATCTCTCAAATCCTGATGCCCCCAAATTCACATGACATATAATTCTTCCTAGTCACATGGAGGAACCTTGGTTTAAACAAGGCTCCAATTGCCCCCATTAAAAATCAAATTGCTCCCCTGTAGGATGTGGGCTCCATATTGAGAACCAGAGATCTACACGTTTGGAAATTTTAATCTTGGTTTCTCTGAATCAGATTTTCTTAATTAATCAAAATACCGAGCCAGTTGCTGCTTTTTAAGCTAAAAAAAAAAGGTTGTGTGTTTGTGTGTGTCAAGAAACATTGACTAAAGAAGCAAATGAAGCAGTCCAATTTTAGTGACATTCTAAGGGAAATGACAAATAACAATCACAAGATCAAATCGGGCTTCCTGCCCAACATATCTGAGAACTGTTCTTTTATCAGGGCCGATGTTTGCTATTTGAGTGTTCTTTGTTTTTGTTTTTTTTAAATGATAGCATCTTGATGTTTGCCTTTGCCAGAACAGTTAAATTGGATTATTGTGACCTACATCATGGTTGGCATTCTTGAGCAGCCTTGAATGGTATATTTTAAAAAGTGGTCCACAGCTACAGTAGATTGGGAAACGATACGAGAACATTGAAGTGGAGTTCTGAACAATAGCTAGCTGAAGATGAATTTGTTGGGACTCTAGATAGCAATAGTGCTTAGACTTACAGTGTATACTGCTTTAACAGTGGTTTACAACACTTGCTGAACGGTTTACAGAGCCAGCATATTGCCCCCAACAATCTGAGTCCTCATTTTACCCACCTTGGAAGGATGGAAGGCTGAGTCAACCTTGAGCTGGTGGTGAACTGCTGAACTACAGCTTGCAGTTAGCTAATCGAATTGGCCGCACGAATCCCAGCGGCCAATCAGGTCCCACAGAATTGGCCTTCTCCGGTCCCGTCGACTAAACAATGCCGTTTGGCGGGACCCAGGGGAAGAGCCTTCTCTGTGGCGGCCCCGGCCCTCTGGAATCAACTCCCCCCAGAGATTCGAACTGCCCCTACTCTTCCCACCTTCTGCAAGATGTTGAAGACCTATCTATGTCGCCAGGCATGGGGGGAATAACTATCTTGTCCCCCTAGCACCACCTTTTTCTGACTGTAATATATGAGAATGGTATGGTTGTGTAGTAATGATTGTTTTTTAATATTTAGGGGTTATAAATTGCTATTAACTTATATTGGATTTGTACTTTGTATATTGTATTGCTGTTGTTGTGAGCCGCCCTGAGTCTTTGGAGAGGGGCAGCATACAAATCTAATAAAACTAAACTAAACTAAAGTAGCCTGCAATGCTTACACTCTAATCACTATGCCACCCCAGCTCAGAAGCTGGGACAAGTAATGGGAGCTCACTCCGATACGCAATGCTAGGGATTTGAACCGTTGAACTGCCGACCTTTCAGATCTACAACTTCTGCATCTCAGCCACTGAGCCACCCTATCCGTTATTGCCCAATATAAACCTTGACCAAGAATGAACTGAACTTAGCCTACGATATATATATATATATATACACTGGTAGGTGCTGGGTTTTTAGAAACATAGAAACATAGAAGATTGATGGCAGAAATAGACCTCCTGGTCCATCTTGTCTGCCCTTATACTATTTCCTGTATTTTATTTTACGATGGATATATGTTTATCCCAGGCATGTTTAAATTCAGTTACTGCGGATTTACCAACCACCTGTGCTGGAAGTTTGTCCCAAGCATCTACTACTCTTTTAGTAAAATAATTTTTTCTCATGTTGCTTTTGATCTTTCCCTCAACTAACCTCAGATTGTGCCCCCTTATTCTTGTATTCACTTTCCTATTAAAAACACTTCCCTCCTGAATGTTACTTAACCCTTTAACATATTTAAATGTTTCGATCATGTCCCTCCTTTCCCTTCTGTCCTCCAGACTATACAGATCTAGTTCATGAAGTCTTTCCTGATAAGTTTTATGCTTAAGACTTTCCACCATTCTTGTAACCCGTCTTTGGCCCCGTTCAATTTTATCCATCTCTTTCTGTAGGTGACATCTCCAGAACTGAACACAGTATTCCAAATGGGGTCTCACCAGCACTCTAGATAGCGGGATCACAATCTCCCTCTTCCTGTTTGTTATACCTCTAGCTATGCAGCCAAGCATTCTACTCGCTTTCCCTACCGCTTGACCGCACTGTTCACCCATTTTGAGACTGTCAGAAATCACTGCCCCTAAAGTTGAAGAGTGTTACATGGCATATCTTCCTTCAAATATACATTGCATTTCCTATGGATTGTTTTAAAACCAGCCTTTCTTACTTTCATACTGGATGTATTGGCATTCATGCCTCATCTCTAAACTAGTGTATGTGCTGTTTCTTCCAGCAAGTACACCCACCTTTTTCTTCACTGGCAAATGCCAAGGGAGGCTGAATTTAGCAACACTGTTTATCTAATTGTGGTGTTTGTGTGCATTTGTGTGCATGTATATAGTTTTTCTGTGCGCCTTGCAGAATGTGTCTTCTTAAGTATGGCTTTATTGTTTTTAACACTTGCCCTGAATTAGAGTGACTGCCGACAAGCACCCGTTCGGCGTTTCCAATATTCTGTTAAGTGCCAGAGCAGTTGGACATGTGGATGTTTTTTGACTGTTGGGAATGAAGTGACCCATAATTCCCTTGACGTGTATGGGCATTTGAGGACAATTGGTGTGAAAGAAAGTTGTTCCACTTAACCAGGCTTTTATAACGGCGGTGCCTCTGAGCAGCGTTTTCTCAGCTGGGTTCCCTAAAAAGGCTTTGAGAATTACAGATCTTGTCCGAGGAGAGAGCAGGCAGGCATTTCTATCTGACCCATATTCAGCAAAAAGTTAGGCGGTGGTGGCTGATACCCAGGGATGGGCTGCCAAATTTTTTTACTGATACACTATGGGCGTGGCTTATTTTGTGGGTGTGGCTTGATGCTCATGTGACCGGGGCTTAAAGGTCATGTGACTGGGTGGGAGTGGCTTACCAATAACTTTTCAAATAGGTGCTTGGACTCTTTTTCAGTTGATTAAGTCACATTATTGGAATAGCTGCAAAAAAGACCAATGATAGACAGCATGATTTGTTGAGGAGCCCAGTAACATTTTAAGGTTTTGTACTGAACCCATAAGCTTCAGTATGATAAGAGATTAGGCAAGTAGTTCAATTTTCCTTCATTGCTCTAAAAGTTCAGTTCTAAATAAGGATTAAAATGATTAAAGGGTTTATGGGTAAAAACATACCATTTAATTATTTCCTATCTTAAAAGTAATTAAGGATCATACTAAGGTGCTAGAGAAGGTAGGACAATAAAATAAAACTATGAAGTATTCAATAAATAGTGCATAAACTTACTACCCCACTGCGTTCCCCCTCCCTCCGTGGGGGCAGCAGGCCATCACTGCTGATACTACATGGGGCAGAAAACTGGTGGAGGCTTGGAACGAAGCATCCATTGAACCTTTAGAAAGTCAATTTGCCAGTAGAGGATGTTTGTAGCTCAGGGTTGAAATGAGTGGTCCTTGGTGTTCTCTCTTGTTTTCTTGCAGATTATAATGATCTAAACTAGGTATCAGGGTTAGTAAAGAGTGGGGTTTGTTCTTGGTTTATATACTGTTCTGTCTGGGTCACTCCAGAAGCCAATACCAACCCAAAAAGAGAAGCCAGACACATTGGTAAAAGGCAAAGGCAGTTTATATAATTCAAGGAAAACACAGGTAACAGAAAATGTCCTTACAAACAGGAAAAATGCTGGAACTTCAAATATATACACGAAGGGGATAGTCCATGAAGCAATACCAGATTCTTGCTGCCAAGACGAAGCTGTAGATAGCAAACAGACGCCTCCCACGAGTCTTCCAGACTGCGAGGCCACAAGCCAAGATCAGAGACGCTGAGAATCAAAACAGGTCACCGCAACTCCAATTGATAACACTCCACATGGCTTCAAGGCCTTGCCTGCCTTTTAAACCCTGCTGATGAGGACCACACCCAAACCCAGCTGTTTCTAATTCAATGGTGATAATATTTCTTTAACTGCTCCTTTCGTTGCTCTGAACGTCTCTGTCACATGTCAATGACAGCTTGTGCGTCATCACCTAATGATTCCAAGCTACTGGCAGGAGAGAGCCTCCCCCCCCCCCCGGGGCTCTTATGCTGTTCTCCTTCATCCCATTCCTGACTCTCCTCTCCCCCATCCGACTGTTCAGCCCCCTCCTCTGCGCTGTCATCCTCCTCCGGACATGGAGCCAGCAGAGACACGGCTTGTCCCTGAGCAGCCTCAGGCTGAATCACAACATATTCTAGTATCTAGTAGCCCTGTCGGTATTGATGGGAGCAGTCTTAAAAATTCTTTGGTTGGGCTGTTTGCTATTAGCTTGTTGGCAGGTCCTTGATTGGGGTATTGTTTACTTGATTGTTGGTCTAATGTTGGAGTAAATCTATGCTGACCTGGATATTGATTGCTGGTGGAAAGATGCTGGAGCCTTTTTTGTTCCCTTTTTGGCTAGTTGATTGCCTCTTTTGCATAGTCTATAGCAGTGATGGCGAACCTTTTTTCCCTCAGGTAGGTAAAACGAGGACCCAGATTGTTGGGGTCAATAGGTTGACTCTGTAAATGGCTTAGAGAAGCCTGTAAAAGCACTCTGAAGCAGTATATAAGTCTATGTGCTGTTTCTGTTGCTATTTTAGTTTTGCATCTTATGTGTATGTAGTCTATTGGGTTTAGCGCATCATGCAAACCAGGTTAAGGGCTGATGTAATATTTAGGAAGCCTGTTGGACATGAAGTGTGGGAGACAGTGTACCACGGGGGTTAAAGTATTGCATTGGGATTATAGATCCAGATTCAGGTTTCAAAAAACATGGTGGTGCAGTGGTTAGAGTGCAGTACTGCAGGCTACTTCTGCTGCTTGCCGGCTGCCTGCAATTAGGTAGTTCAAATCTCACCAGCTCAAGGTTGACTGAAACTTCCATCCTTCTGAGGTGGGTAAAATGAGGACCCAGATTGTTGAGGGCAATAGGATGACTCTGTAAACTGCTGTGAAAGTCTATAAAGTGGTATATAAATCAAAGTGCTATTGCTATTGATAGCTAAGAGGTTAATTCCTAATTAATTCCTAAGAGGTCACTAAGGGACAAGTACAAGTGCACTAGAGTGCCTTCCATCCCCTGTCCTATTGCTCTCCTATATTTATTTATTATTTATTTAATTATTCATTCATTCATTCATTCAATTTTTATGCCGCCCTTCTCCTTAGACTCAGGGCGGCTTACAACATGTTAGCAATAGCACTTTTTAAAACAGAGCTAGGCTATTGCCCACCTCGGAAGGATGAAAGGCTGAGTCAACCTTGAGCCGGTGATGAGATTTGAACGTTTGACCTTCAGATCTACAAGTCAGCTTCAGTGGCCTGCAGTACAGCACTCTACTTGCTGCGCCACCCTGGCTCATATCTCCTATATCTTTCTTCCATTCCTATATTTCTTCTTCTATTCTTTCATTGATATGTTATACTACTATATCTTCTTTTCTATTCTTTCTTAGATATATTTTACTATGAGTATCTTCTCTATAACCTTCATTATGTATTTTACTATGTGTATGTATGTATATATGTATATATATATATATATATATATATATATATATATATATATATTACTATGTGTATGTATGTATGTGTGTGTGTGTGTGTGTGTGTATATATATATATATATATATATATATATATATATATATATATATATATATATATGTAGATTGTTCTGAGTTCGGGTTTTGCCCTGTGTAATGTTTTGCATGTCTATGCGACGTTTCGGTGAAATCTCATTCACCATCATCAGGCTGGAGTTCCAATCTTTGTGTTGGAACTCCAGCCTGATGATGGTGAATGAGATTTCACCGAAACGTCGCATAGACATGCAAAACATTACACAGGGCAAAACCCGAACTCAGAACAATCTACATACATATACCCGTGAAAATTTACGAAAACAAATATATATATATATATTATATATATATATATATATATATATATATATATATATATATATATATATATATATATAAAAATGATGAGGCAGCAGCCATCTCGATCACCGGAACATAGAAACTTTAATAAAACCACTTAGCTTTCGTTAGCGTGCTGCTAACTTCGTCAGAGTATTAAAATGCCATGGGAGACAATCACCTTTATAAAGCATTATTCAGTGTGCTCATTGCCCGCGTCATAGGGCCACACCCTTCCCTCCCCTCTGCGGCAAGCCTAATTGTGGGCTTGCTCATGCTGGCTAAAGGGGGATCTACCGCTTTTACTCGTGTCTGTTGCCTCTTTCCCTCCCCAAGGGAGGAGGTGGAGTTATGAGGCAATACTTCGGAGGTGTTTGGTATTACTTTTTCCCCCCCCATTAAAAAAAAAAAAAAAAGTAATACCAAACACCCTCCGAAGTATTGCCTCATAACTCCACCTCCTCCCTTGGGGAGGGAAAGAGGCAACAGACACGAGTAAAAGCGGGTAGATCCCCCTTTAGCCAGCATGAGCAAGCCCACAATTAGGCTTGCCGCAGAGGGGAGGGAAGGGTGTGGCCCTATGACGCGGGCAATGAGCACACTGAATAATGCTTTATAAAGGTGATTGTCTCCCATGGCATTTTAATACTCTGACGAAGTTAGCAGCACGCTAACGAAAGCTAAGTGGTTTTATTAAAGTTAAAAACCCTCATTGTGTATTGGACAAAATAAATAAATAAATAAATAAATAAAAATAAATAAAAATAATTTGTCAGAATGCCAGGCTTCTAGACTTGTGCCCTGATGGAGCTGGTGCCCCCTGGTCTTTTTACCTCTTATACTGAATATCTTAAAAAAATAACCATGATATTTAATAGAAGATAATTAATAGAAAAAGAACATACTATGAGCACAGCAACATTAATCAAGCTGTCCGTGGATTAAGATTGAGCTGGGATGCTCCTTAAATCAGGAGTCTTCTACATTTAAGAGGAGTTAAATGTAGGTTTTCCATCTGCTCTGCTGGAAGACAGATTTACTGGAAGCTCTTAGAAAGATTGTAACTGCTCGGGGCAGTTGGATGTGTTTTGCTATATTGCAATTTTTATTGGGATCTATGCAGTATGCATCTTATTCCCCTTTTAGCAAAATTTCAGGGCCTCTGAGAAAAATTATTCCTCATGGATTTACTTGTGGACCAGAAACTTCCTGCTATTTATAAACTAATATATATATACATATATATATATATTTGGTAGTGTATAGAGAGCAGCAAAGCATAATAAGGGGCTGCAAGCTAAATTGGTAACCCCCCCTTTCCCTCCAGTTGCAGTCCATAATCTCTTTTCACTTTCATGTTACTGCTTGTTTTATTATACATTGTACTAATGTCTGGTGGACCTTCTGTTCTTGTTGGCTATTTTAAGTTCCTGGCCTTCGGCTGTAATAAAGAATTTATTCCTTGTAAGTTTAACATTTATAATTTAAAAAGATACCACTTATAAAAGTTGCATGATTACTATTGTTTGAATACATGCTTTTCCTTTTCTTGTTTTAAGAAAGTGGTTAATAACTTATGGCCACCTCTGACCTGCATTGCTGCACCACCGAATTTCCATGTCATGTCGAGCTGTGAAACATATGAAGATAAGTGTAGCGTAATGAGACACACAAATATCCCATCTCTTTTCTTGATTGACACTTCTCACCTACATATAAACGAAGATCTAGAGCAGTGATGGCAAACCTATGGCATGGGTGTCACAGGTGGCACGCAGAGCCATATTTATTTATTTGTTTGTTTGTTTGTTTGTTTGTTTATGTATGTATGATTTGATTTGATTTGATTTGATTTGATTTGATTTGAATGCCGCCCCTCTACTTAGACTCGGGGCGGCTAACAACAGTAATAAACAGCATGTAACGAATCTAATTGGTCTCTTAAATTGAGGTTTTTTTAGATTACTTTTTAATATTAGATTTGTTACATTGTTTTTTATTGTTGTTAGCCGCCCCGAGTCTTCGGAGAGAGGCGGCATACAAATCTAAATAAACTAACTAAACTAACTAAACTAAACTAATGTTTAAAATAATTTGAAAACCCTTATTAAAACCAAACATACACACAAACATACCATGCATAAATTGTATAGGCCTAGGGGGGAAAAGGGTAGTTCAGTTTCCCCATGCCTGATGACAGAGGTGGGTTTTGAGGAGCTTACGAAAGGCAAGGAGGGTGGGGCAATTCTGATCTCCAGGGGGAGCTGGTTCCAGAGGGTCGGGTCCGCCACAGAGAAGACTTCCCCTGGGTTCCGCCAGACGACATTGCTTAGTTGACAGGACCCGAAGAAGACCGACTCTGTGGGACCTAACCGGTCGCTGGGATTCGTGCAGCAGAAGGCGGACCCGGATGTATTCTGGTCCGATGCCATGAAGGGCTTTATAGGTCATAACCAACACTTTGAACTGTGCCCGGAAACTGATCAGCAACCAATGCAGACTGTGGAGTTTTGGTGTAACATGGGCATACCTGGGGAAGCCCATGATTGCTCTCGCAGCTGCATTCTGCACGATCTGAAGTTGCTGCTGACACACGAGCTGTTGCCCTAGCTCAGATCCAACATGCATGTGTGTGCTGGCTGAAGAATACTGAGACAGGCAGGTTCAAAGACGGTTCCTTTATTTAGCTCTTTTTGGAAAGTGACATTCAGCAGGGAACGCATCTGCTGTCAATGAGAAAAGCCGCTCTATTTATACTTTAGCGGCTCGCGCCAAAAGGAACTGTCATGCGTCTGAACCAATCAGACGCAACCTCTTATTATTTACATTATCTGCCCGGAGACAGCTTTGTACAAGATTCAACTATTTACATAGGATTTAACACCCCTCCCTCCTTAGTCTGGAATATGTCAATCAGTCAACCATGTGATATAGTCCTCCAATCTGCTTGGTCTACGCAAGGCTCTTTCCGACCTGCGCAGATCATTTGAGTCCTCGCTTTCGACGGTGGAGGTCGGTTCGCCTGTACCTCCACAGTGCGGCTGGGGCTGAGTTTGAGCTCCGGCCCGCTGAGTTGAGTGGGCAGGCACAACACCGACCTCTGAGGACGAAGATGGCTCGGCGTCGCTGGAGGACCTTTCCTGGCTTGGTAAGTCCATTTGTAAATCCAACAAATCGGGTTGTGTGTAAAAGTCTGATAGGGGGGGAAGAGTTTGCATTAGCGGTTTGTTCATGGGAGGATCCAATGCGTCCTCTCAAGTGGTCAATGTGCCGCTTCCACATGCGGCCATCTTCTAGTTGTACATAATAAGTTTTGGGAGCAGTTTGCTGTACAATCTTTCCCTTAATCCAGTTTAACCCCCCATCAAAAGTTTTTGCGGAAACATTTTGACCCAGGTACAAATTCCTTTCAGGAGTTACAGACATATAATCATGACAATTATTATTACAATACCGTGGGTGTAACCTGTCCAGAGGGGACCTGAGTTTTCTACCCATTAAGATTTCTGCAGGACTCTTGTGTGTAAGGGAATTGGGTGTAATATGCTATATTAATAAGAATTGGTCCAAATGCTGCTGTACTTCTCCAGGGCCTGCTCTGCGCAATGCCTCCTTCGCCACCCTAACGTACCGTTCTGCTAGACCATTAACCCATGTCAAGTAAGGTGATGTGAGTGCGTGTCTGACCCCCAAGTTACTGAGGAATATTTCAAATTGTCTGGCTGTCAATTGGGGCCCATTGTCTGACACCAAGATGTCAGGACAGCCATGAGTGGTAAACAAATGGTGTAAAACCCTTATGGTAGCACAAGTGGTTATATTACTCATTGCAATTATCTCAACCCATTTGGAGAAAGCATCTACCACAATCAGAAAATACTGAGACCCTATTGGGCCTGCGAAATCAATGTGTATCCTGGACCAAGGCCCAGCAGGTTTCTCCCACTCTACTGGAGCTGTTTTGGGGGGATTAGGTCGTGACTCCTGGCATGGGTCACACTTGGCTATCCACCGTTCAATGTCTGTATCCAGACCTGGCCACCACAAGTGCCCCCGGGCTAAACTCTTCATTCTGACAATACCAGGATGGCCTACATGTAACATAGTGAGTACTTTAGTCTTTAGGCTTTCAGGGATGATTACTCTATCACCCCACAATAGACAACCCTTAATATATGACAATTCTAACCTTTTGGTTTTAAACTCACTTAATTTTGCCTCTTCGGGGTCTCCGTGCCATCCCTTTAGTACACAATTTATAACTTTTTGTAGAGATGGGTCTTGCTGGGTGTGCGCAGCCACCTCCTTTGCTGTTGTTAGTGAATTCTCCTCAAAATCTATTATTAACACATCCTCAGATGGGGCTGGGTCTTCAACTAAGTCTGACATGGGGCACCTACTTAGGCCATCAGCGTGGTTGATGGTTTTGCCCCCTTTGTGAATGAGCTCATACTGGTACCCCGAAAGAAATAAGGCCCACCTAATTAGTCTGGGGGACATAAATGGAGGTGTTGGCTTGTTAGAAGCCAGAAGGCCCAATAAAGGCTTGTGGTCAGTGATCAATTCAAACCTCCTTCCAAACAGATAGTTATGGAACTTTTTTACACCAGCCACTAAGGCTAAAGCCTCCTTATCTAGTTGGCTATAATTTCTTTCAGTGCTGGTCATTGTTCTGGAAAAGAAAGCGATTGGGGCTTCAGTATTATTAGGCAGTACATGTGCCAATACCCCACCTACCCCATAAGGTGATGCGTCGCACGTAAGCCTGACGGGTAGTAATGTACTATATTGAACCACCACGCTTTTGGAGGTTAATAATTGTTTAATTTGAAAAAAGGCTTCGTGCTCAGTTTTGCCCCAGGTCCAGGGAATTCCCTTCTGAAGCAGCCGGTGTAGGGGTTCTGCTGCCGTTGCCTTCTGTTTCAAAAAGATAGAGTAAAAATTAAGAAGGCCTAGAAATGCCTGTAATTCTGTTTTATTTTTTGGTTCTGGCGCTTCCCTGATAGCTTTTAATTTTTCGGTAGTGGGGTGGATACCATTTCCATCTATCCTATATCCTAAGAATTCCACACTTTCAGTTCCCCACACGCATTTGTCAGGTTTGATCCTCAGGCCCTTAGACTGCAGTCTATGCAAAACCTCTCTTATTCTTTGGTTTAGTTGCAATTGGTTTTCACCACAAATTAATATATCATCAAAGTAGGGGATAGTCCCCTTAACCCCGGACAATAAACGTTCCATTATGCTCTGAAAAATCCCAGGGGCTATGCTTACCCAAAATTGTAGTCTGGTGCATTTAAAGGCACCCCTGTGGGTGACGATAGTCTGTGCTAGTGATGTTGGCTCATCGACTGGGAGTTGTTGGTAAGCCTGTGCGAGGTCGATTTTTGCGAATACCCTCCCTTCCCCCAGGGAGTGAAGGATTTGTTGTACCACTGGAATGGGGTATGGGTGATGTTGGAGGGCTTTGATGAGTGTGGATTTATAGTCCGCACAGACTCTTAAGGAGCCATCTGGTTTTAGAGGTGTGACTATGGGCGTTTCCCAAGGCCTTTGCTCTACGGGGACCAGGATGCCCTGGGCTATGAGTTTATCGAGCTGTAGGTCAAGCTTCGGAAGAAGAGGTAAAGGCACCCTTCGGGGCTTGAGTCTGACCGGGGGGACGTTAGGGTCAATAGAAAATGATATAGGGGGCCCTTTATAAGTTCCCAAGGTGGGGCTAAAAGCCTCTGGAAATTCCTGTAAGAAATTGGGAATGTTATAAGAGTTAACAGTACAGATACCCGAAATTTCAATACCCAATGGGTCCATCCAAGTCAATCCTAGAAGAGAGTGTTTAGCCCCTGCAACCACAACCATATGAAGGGAACATTTAACATTTTTAAAGTTAACAGGTACATTTACTTTCCCTAACACAGGTATGATGTTCCCTTGAAAATCTCTAATTACCAATGTAGTTTGTAATAGATCAGATTTTAAGAGGTTAGGCATGTACATCTTAAGCTTTTCCCATGGCATAATAGTATACTTAGACCCCGTGTCCAGTTCCAGATTGCATGGTCTGTTGTTTAGGAGCAGCGAGATTACGATTTTGCTCCCATTTTTCGTTGTTGTGCTATTTACAGAAAATTGTTCGTTACCTCTTGTGTAGTCGCGGTTAGCGGTTGAGTAGTTTCTGCGGCTGGAACCTCGGGGGAATCTGTTGTCTCGCGGTTGAGTTGTCTGGTTGGAAAATCGAGGAGGACGAGGAGTGGAGAAGGATTCCTCGGGCAGAGGGGCTCTACAGGCCTCGGCGATGTGGCCACGTCGGTTGCAGCGGCGGCAGATGGCATCCCGGAAGGGGCAGCGTTGGCGCGGATGGTTCCCTCGGCAGCCGGAGCAGGGAGCAGTGGGGCGAGGGTATCTGGGTTGTCTCGATTGGTCACTCTGCAGTAGGAGACAGTTGTCCTCGGAGATGGCAGGTGGGCTGAGGTCGTCTGGGGCCTCGGCGCGGGAAGCTGAAGAGACAATTTTGGAAACGGTTTCTCTCTTGTCATGTTCTTTTAGCTCCTTGGCGGCAGCGTCGGCGACCTCGGCGGTTTGTGCCAACTTGATTACCGCCTGGAGAGTAGGCTCGTCTTCGGTGAGGAGCTTGTTGCGGACTGTGGCATTTTTCATTCCGAAGATGAGGGCATCGGTGAGGCGAGCTTCCGGGCTGTCAAACTTGCATTTTGACAGCACCGTTCGAAGTCGCGTGGCGAATTGGTTAATGGACTCGGAGTCGAGTTGTGTCATTCTAGAGAACTGGTGCCTGAACACGACGGCTGGCTTCGTGGGTTTGAAGTGGTTAGCGAGCCTTGCTTGTAGGTCGTCCCACGGAACGGATTTTGCTGGCAGCGGGTCGGTTAGAGTCTGGGCGAGGTCAAAGATTTCTGGGCCGCAGTAGTTTAAGAAAATTGCCCGCTTTCGGTCGGCGTCGGCGTCCCGCATTCCGGCGGCTTCAAGGAAAATTTAGAATTTGGCCATGTAGGCGTCCCAGGATGACTTCTCCGGATCGAAGTATTCAGGAGCCCGGCCGATTTGAAGGTTGTTCATCTTGCACGCGTGGTTCCTCCGTCCGTCGTCGCCAGTGAAGAATACTGAGACAGGCAGGTTCAAAGACGGTTCCTTTATTTAGCTCTTTTTGGAAAGTGACATTCAGCAGGGAACGCGTCTGCTGTCAATGAGAAAAGCCGCTCTATTTATACTTTTGTGGCTCGCGCCAAAAGGAACTGTCATGCGTCTGAACCAATCAGACGCGACCTCTTATTATTTACATTATCTGCCCGGAGACAGCTTTGTACAAGATTCAACTATTTACATAGGATTTAACACTGGCCATCTGATTTTTGGCTTGCATAGAAGCTCTGGTAGAGCATTTTGGCTTCCAGAGAGCCTTTGGGGGAATAGGCTTTGAGGGCATTTTTACCCTCCCCCAACTCCAGGGGAGCCTGGGGAGGGTGAAACATGAGCCTACTGGGCCCACCAGAAGATGGGAAACAAGCCGTTTCCAGCCTACAGAGGGCCTCTGGGGGTGGGGGAAGCTGTTTTTGCCCTCCCCAGGCATTGAATTACGTGTGTGGGCCCTTGCACATGCACAATAGCGCACATGCATGCTCTTTCAGCACCCGGGAAAAAAAAGGTTCGCCATCACTGATCTAGAAGATATTAGATGGAGAAAGGCTACATGGAGATTTGACAAAGGGTGTATGATAGGAACATTAACTTGTATCTCGTGCAGGTTCAGGCAGGAATTTAATATGTTGTGTCTCTTACGCGACTGTGTTTTATTAAATGTGTAACATTTTAATAGGAACCTGTAAGGATTTTTCCACCCTTTACTAAACACACACGCACGCACACCACACTTGTGTCTCCGTGTGTGTGTGTGTGTGATGTTTAAAAACCCCACCATATGTTAAGCATACCCGTCTGTGTGATTTTAAGAGCTAAACCAGAGAATTATGCAGCACAAAGCAGATCAGGTGGGAATATTGAGAATCCCATTAGCACCTCTCCACATCAAAGGCTCCGTTATTGCAGGAATCCGATGTGCCTCTTGCATTGTCATTCTGGCTGTGTCAGCAGCCTGGTCTGTGAACAGGATCTGCCAGCAGTGATTTCTCAGAGGAAAGTAAGATGCTAGACCACATCAGCTTATTTCTTCAGTGTGCTGGTGCATAAAGATAGGAAAACGTGCAGGCGTCCGAATCTATAGAGAGAAGAAATTATTACGAGAGTGTGAAGCTTCACGGTGGTGATGCACTCAAAAGTAATTTGATCCCATCCCCCTTCTCAGATCAAGTGCCTTGAAGTTATTTCAAAGAGATTTGAGATTCAGAAGACTTTCTATAGCTACAGTATTTAAAATGTGACTTTCCTTCTATAGAAGTAGGGAAATCTGTTGTGATTTTTTAAAAATATAAATATCACATACCGTATTTTTCAAAGTGTAAGATGCACCTTTTCCTCCCTAAAAGATGGTGGAAATGTCGCTGCATCTTATACACTGAATACAGCCATTTTTGGCCTCCCGAAGCCCTGCCCCCGTATCTTATTTTTGAAAAAAATGGGCCCGATTTTTGCAAAAATTGGATGTGCAGAGGGTTTGGGAGGCCTGCAGAGTGCTCCTGGGGGCTGGGAGAAGGCAAAAACACCTCCATTTTTGCGAAAAAGCGGTGGAGATGGGCTCTTGTTTTCAAAAACGGGGGCTGTTAAATCACTGCACCGGAGACTTCTTTGGGTTCAACAGATTTATTCCATAAGACATAATAGAGTGAACAGCTCTCTCCGACAATCAGCTCCCAACAAGGGCAACGGCTAATCCGTTGCCCTATTTATACTATTTCTTTTGCGTGGGAATATTTCTGACAACCGTTAATTTTTGGCGGCATTGTAAATTCAAACCGCGTTTTAACCAATCAGCGAATTTTGCCTTTATTTCTTTTTGCAGACATAACAGGGGCCTTTTTGCCTTTTCCCCAGCCCCCAGCAACACTCTACAGGCTTCCCAAACCCTCTGCATGCCCCATTATTACAAAACCGAGTTAAAAATGGGTAAAAATGGATCTGTTTTTCTGAAAAAATGGGGTGCGCAGAGGGTACAGAGGTAACATAAAGAGCTGACAGTTCAAACTGGCCCTTTTAGTGCTCCAAATCTCATCCCCAAAAAACCCTTCAAACATTCACTGGTCACAATTAGTCCAGACCAGCACTGTCTGCACCAAGGCTGCATGGCAATACATCCCAAATTTATCTAGCAAAACAAGAACAAAGCAAGGAGTCCGGGGATCAAAAGATACAGATAATCAGCCCAGAATGACACACAGGAATGCAAGAATTCTTGGCAAGTTCAAATTTAATCAATCAATCAATCAATCAATCAATCAATTCAACTTCTATGCCACCCAATCTTGAAGGACTCAAATATCGGCACACAATGTCGGCACACAACACTCCAGGAACTTAGGGTTTGATCCCGACAAATGCCCCTCCCCACAGCATCTCCTTAAGTCTCATGAAACTGGGCGGGGCACTCTCCTCCTGAGTTGCCTCCTCCGTCTGAGCTGATCTTGCCTCCTCTGCACTCTCCAAGCCCTTGCATCAGAAGGTGGTGATTCATGCTCCTCAGTTGAGTTCTGTTCCTGCCTGCCGGCAGGCCTTGCTAGTTCCAAACAGCCTGGCCTGGCCTGACTCTGTCCTTGCCCAATTGTTCTCCAAGGCCAATGGAGCTGCTGTCCATTGAGCTGCTGAACTCCCTGTCAGTTCTTGTTCCAGCTCATCTTCTGCTGCAGAGTCAGACCCCGAGAGGGGCATGACACATGTCTTAAATTGGCTTGAATCGAACCTTGCTGCATTCAGCTCTTCAGGTCTTATTTGAAGCAGCTCTAACCATCTTTTGAATATTGACTTTCAATTAGAACTTGGAGGATACACACAACCCCAGCTACCATCCACGGGGGAAACATAAAGAGATGGGCAATTACTACATTTTCCCCTGGGGTGTAGCAGCCTGACAGTCGTTCTTGTGCACAGTGCCTTCCTGAACATTTCCTCTGTATTATTTTTTTCCTCTTCAGTTTTTGGGGGAAATAAATTATTTCTGAGTTTTGTCTTCTTTCAAAGGAGAAGGATTTTTTTTTTTTGGAGAACTCATGGGCTGAGCACAAGATTTTTCTTGTGTTTCTCTTAATTAGGCAGCAACTAGACAGGGTCTTGTCACATATGGCTCCAATATCTCACCAAGAGCCTACAATATCCTGGTTTTCCATGCTTCAATTAAATCCCAAGTGGATTCTTCTGTCTTTCCCCCCTCTTAGATCAGAATCTAGCAGGCATTTTCTTTTAGTCGCCCAGCTGGCCATGCTGAATGCACCCTGAAGTTATGTTGCAAAATAAAAAATAAAAATGGTTTTGTATGAGCGAGAGAAATTTTAAACGCCAAAAATAGGAGAATCATCATTGTAATGAACTGATTGACATTTGGGTGTTTTGCTGGTTAATTTGGGCAGTTAGCTCATCAGACCCTGCTGATAATACAGCTCATTGACTGAATACATCTCATCTGTCTGTATTTTGAATTGAATAGAGCTCATCTGTCTGGAACCCACACTGCATTTCGGACATAAACACTCTAGAAAATGTCCAGAGATACTTTATTAGAAGAGCCCGCCACTCTTCCACTCGCAACAGAATGCCCTACGCAACTAGACTTACAATCTTAGGTTTAGAAAGCTTAGAACTATGTCACCTTAAGCATGACCTAAGCGTAGTCCATAAAATCATCTGCTACAATGTCCTTCCTGTCAACAACTACTTCAGCTTCAACCACAACAACAAATGAGCACACAACAGATTCAAACTTAAAGTAAACAGCTCTATACTCAACTGCAGGAAATACAACTTTAGAAACTGAGTAGTTGATGCATGGAACTCACTACCAGACTCTGTAGTATCATCACCTAACCCCCAAAACTTTAGCCTTAGACTATCCACTGTTGACCTCTCCTGATTCCTAGCAGGTCAGTAAGGGGTGTGCTTAAGTGCACCAGAGTGCCTTCCGTCCCCTGTCCTAATGTTTCCCTTTTACTAGTATCATGTATATAAATATTCTTATATCTCTGTATACCACCAAAACATACTTGACAAAAGAAACAAATAGTGTTGGGCAAACCAAACCTGCAAAGTTCGGGTTCGTACCGAACTTTGCGCGGTTTGGTATACCGAACCCGAATTTTTGCAAACGTTCGGCAAAAGTTTGGGTTCGGGAGAGCACCAGGAAGCGCTGCCGCCCAGCTGCCACCTTCCGAAACAGCCAGGGAGCTGTCGGCCAGTCAGGAGGCAAAAAAGGAGGTGGGGAATCCCACAAGGAGATTCCAGGGGTGGAGCTTTGATGACACTGAGACGTCCTTCCTGGCCGGCTGAAACAGGGACTCCAGGAAGGAGGTCTCAGTGACGTCAAAGCTCCGCTCCTGAAATCCCCTTGTGGGATTCCCCACCTCCTTTTGTGCTTCATGATCGGGCGACAGCTCCCCTGCTGTTCTGGGAAGCACCGCCCACTGTTTAGAAACAGTCAGGGCGCTTCTCGGCGGTCTCCCGAACGCCAAACCTGGAAGTTCAGCAAAGGTTCGGATTCAGGTTCGGGTTTGGAAGAGCGCCGGGAAGCACCTCGACTGTTCTGGAAGGTGACAGCTGGGCGGCGGTGCTTCCTGGCGGTTTCCCGAGCGCTGAACTCAAAAGTTCGGCAAAAGTTCAGGCTCAGGTTCAGGTGTCGAACCCAAACTTTTTAAAAAATTTGGTTGCCGAACCTGAACTTTGTTGGGTTCACCCAACACTAGAAACAAACAAACAAACAAAACACCATAAGGTTACTTTAGAGAAGAACTCCCTCTTCTTTATGAGCAAAACATGCATAGTATGAAAGAAGAAGAAAAACAAATAACAGGAGACCAAAGACTGGGACAATTGAAATTTAAGATTAAAAGTTTTTTTAAAAGTGAGTTTAACATTTAAAGACATAATTCCCAGCAGGGAAAAGCATGGGAAGAAAGAGAGGCTTGAACAGGATCCTGCAAAGAGTTGAAAATAGAGGCATGGGATAACATTAATTGGCATTTCTGCAAAGTCCCCTCCTTTCCTTCCCCTGACATTGGATCAGATGTGATATTGAGATATTCCCAATTATTTTGCTTGGATGAGTTTTTGCGACCCTGATGATGTTAATCATCCTTAAAGGTCAACAGCCCCCATGCTAATGCGACTTCTGTTCTCTGGTGTAATCACTTAATAATGAATTGAAATTTATTTGGCATGGGCCAGCAGGTGAGTTTTGCTAAGGGTTTGTTCAGTGGCTTTCCCGCCTTCCCCTCTTTCTTCCTCACTAACAACACAGTAGTGAGGTTTTCATCTGTTTGGACTCTCCCAAAGATTTGGAGAAACTTCTTGGATGAGAAGTAAAACATCTGCTTTTTCCATCACTGAGTCTATCTCATGGTCGATGGTTCGACAAAGGCAGACTGATGGAGGGAAATGTATGGATAATTGTATAATTACATTGATATAATTGTACAAATGTATAATTGCTGAGTTTTACTAGATAAGTGATCAAAGCAATTGAAACTGCAGTTTAATGTTTCCAAATGTAAAATAATGCACTTGGGGGAAAGGAATCCTCAATCTGAGTATTGTATTGGCAGTTCTGTTTTAGCAAAAACTCCAGAAGAGAAGGATTTAGGGGTTGTGATTTCTGACAGTCTCAAAATGGGTGAACAGTGCGGTCAGGCAGTAGCGAAAGCAAGTAGAATGCTTGGATGCATAGCTAGACATATAACAAGGAGGAAGAGGGAGATTGTGATCCCGCTGTATAGAGCGCTGGTGAGACCACATTTGGAATACTGTGGTCAGTGCTGGAGACCTCACCTACAAAGAGATATTGATCAAATTGAATGGGTCCAAAGACGGGCTACAAAAATGGTGGAAGGTCTTTATCATAAAACCTATCAGGAAAGACTTAATGAACTCAATCTGTATAGTCTGGAGGACAGAAGGAAAAGGGGGGACATGATCGAAACATTTAAATATGTTAAAGGGTTAAATAAGGCTCAGGAGGGAAGTGTTTTTAATAGGAAAGTGAACACAAGAACAAGGAGGCACAATCTGAGGTTAGTTGGGGAAAGATCATTAGCAATATAAGAAAAATGTTATTTTACTGAAAGAGGAGTAGATGCTTGGAACAAACTTCCAGCAGACGTGGTTGGTAAATCCACAGTAACTGAGTTTAAACCTGCCTGGGATAAACATATATCCATCCTAACATAAAATACAGGAAATAGTGCAAGGGCAGACTAGATGGACCATGAGGTCTTTTTCTGCCGTCAATCTTCTATTTTTCTAACTACATTTAGGAGCTGCTTCTGATCAATCCCTAGGAAAGGAAGCCCTTGATTCCATAAATTCAGAGAAAAGGTACTTTTACTAGGAAAGAAATATTCGCAGCAAAACTTAGGGCAAGGTCTGAAGCAAAGTGACAAATTGAAACTAACTCCGTAGCCCACCCTTCAGTCGCCAGGCAACCAGAGTTCAATCATCAGCAAGGAAGCTCAGCTAGGAAGATGTTTTGCCAACCTCTCTAGTCCAGGTGCATTACTCTTTTGTGCATGCTGATCCCAGGAAGGTTGGCCTTGAAAATGTTAAACAACCCAAGCAGGCCGATCTGAGTCCAGGCCTCCTCATTGCTTCTAAAAAATCTCTATACTTTCCCTCCCCAATACTTATTGCTTTCTCTCCCCCCCTGTTTCTATGACAGCTGGCAGCAAGCTTGAGGGAAGCAAAGATGACAGGCTGAAGGTAACCTTGATTAGCTGCAGTGGTTTAGCCAAAGATAATAATGCTGGGAAAATTTCCTGTATGGCCAAAGGTTCCTAGTCTCTTCTTAAGTAGATATGATAAAGATTGCTCCTCTTAAGTAAGTCAGAGGTCTTCAAATTTGGCAACTTTAAGGCTTGTGGACTTCAACTCATAGCTGGTTGGAGAGTTTTTGGAGTCCATAAGTCTTACAATTGTCAAGCTTGGGGACCCCTGCTCTAAGTAATTTGACCTCAACTCATCTGCAGCCTTATAAGTTCATAAGTTAAATTGGAAATGCCATCCAATATAGATGCAGGGAAAGCCCCTTCCTCTCAAAGTAGAGTTGGATTCAGTGTCTTATGCAAAGATACATGGCCGGGATTGTCTAATCAAATGAGAAGAAGGTCTTGGAGGAATGACATGATACCCATGTTCCAATATTTGAGGGACTGTCACAAAAAGGAAGGGTCAGCCTATTCTTTAAAACACCTGAAGATAGGACAAGAATTAATGGGTGGAAGCTTTTCTTGGGGTGGGTGGGTGGTATAATTTTTTAAAATTTCTTCTCCACCTTAAAATAAAACAACAACAATGCCTAACAATATAAGGTATAAAATTTTCTTATCTTACCTAATAAACTTTTAATGGAGTATCTTAACTTTCTATTTTCATTTAAACAATCATAACTTCCTCCCTCCCATATTTAAACTAATTAACGACTAAACACACACACACGTATGTATGTATGTATGTATGTATGTATGTATGTATGTATGTATGACATATTATATATATAATTTTTAAATATGTAAATTTCATTCTTATTTGCTAATTAGGTTAATAGTTGGAGTGATGGAAGTGTTTTTTTATTAGATAAGAAAATTATTCCCTTAATTTTCAAATTCAGCAAAAAAACATGTGACATATATATAACATGTTTTTGCTGAATACACATATATAAATTTTCATATCTAATGAAAAACACTTCCATCACTCCAACTATTAAACTAATTAGCAAATAAGAATAAAATTTACATATTTAAAAATAATATAAATCATATACTACCTAAGCTTTGTGTTGCATTTTTATCAAGTGCTACCACCAATTCTTTTTTCGTCATCTGAGTTTCTACCAGTTAATTTCTAATTGTTTTACATCCCTTCCAAAATAATTATTTATTCTAACTATTTTTAATTTACATCCATTCATAAAATTTCCCCCGAATCTTAAAATATTCCAGATCTTCTTTGTCTTTAATTATCAAATTAAGTCTATATGTAATGGATGGAAGCTTATGAAAGACATGTCCAATGTAGAATGAAGAAGACATTTCCTATCAGTGAGAACCAATAATAACTTGACCTGCTTTGCCATAGATTCCTCTTTCTCTCACCTAGGCATAGCTAAATGGCAGAATATGTGCTTTCTATGCAGAAAGCCCCAAATTTGGCCTTTATTTATCCCTAGGAACATCTGGCAAATGTTCCTGCTGTATCCAGGAGACATTGCCAGTCAACATAGACAGTGCCAAACAAGACAAAATAAATTGTTTTTGTTCTACCTGGACTTTCTACATTCCTCTACAATAGGCTTTTCCCAAATAAGGTTTCCAGATAGGTTGGACAGCAACACAAATATGTCGAGTAGAAGTCCTGTAGAGATTCTCAATCATCCATGTCATGGTTTTCTCAAAGAAGCTTCTTGGATAAAAAGTGAAACGTTTAAAAAAAACAACCCCAAGTGAGTTCAGTTGCCTTTTAATAAAAAGAATCATTGGGTGTCAGATGGAGCTAAGTACACAAATTTTGTCACTTAAGACAGTCAGGGCTCCTATCAGCCCAGATGATAGAGTAAAATAATGTTTTAAGTTACAAGGGGGAAGATTTTGGCTGAATGTTAGGAAAATATGTCTTCATGATAAGAGCAGTGAAATGGACACCAGTTCAAGGAGGCTATAATTTATATGGAGAAGGGGAAACTTGGTGGACGGACTCTAGAATTAATGATACAGTGTTCCCTCGATTTTTGTGGGTTCGAACTTCGTGAATAGCCTATTCCACGGTTTTTCAAAAAATATTAATTAAAAAATACTTGGTGGGTTTTTTTCCTATCCCACGTTTTTTTCTGCCCGATGACATCATATGTCATCGCCAAACTAATAATTTTTGCAAATAAATAACAAAAAAATAATTATTGTTAATAAATAATTATGTTTATAAATATCAGGATCACTAAGTGTCTTATTCAATGGTGAGGATCAGTAATAATGGTGAGTAAATGGTTGCTAAGGGAATGGGAAATGGTAACTAAAGTGTTAAGGGATGGCTTGTGATATCTCCATAGCCAAAAATGTTATATTTAATTCCGCATCTCTACTTCGCGGAAATTCGACTTTCGCGGGAGGTCTTGGTACGCATCCCCCGCGAAAATCGAGGGAACACTGTACTTCCCTGAGAAGCCAGAGAACAAACTGTTAAAGTCCATTGCCTCTAGGGCCGTGATGGTGAACCTAAGGCCACAGGTGGCTCATGGAGCTATATCTGCAAACATGGGAGCCATTGCCATAGATCAGCTCCAGTGTGCATGTGCTGATTTTCAGCTAGTCACGCACCATTACCCTCCCAGAAGTTTCTAGCGGCCCGTTTTGAGGTAAGTAAAGGGCTGATGTGGTGGCTCTGGAAAGGTGTTTCTGGCCTGCAGAGGGCCTCTGGAGGGAGGGCATTTTGCGCTCCCCAGGATACTAGAAAGCCTCTGAAGCCTGGGGAGAGTGAAAAACAAGCTTTCTGGTCCCACCGGAAGTTGGAAAACAGTCCTTTTCCAGCTTCCGGAGGGCCTCCATGAGGTGGGGAAGGCCATTTTTGCCCTCCCCAAGCTCCTAGAAAGCCTTTGGAGTTTGGGGAGGGTGAAAAACAGGCTCACCATGCCATTGTGTGTCAAAAGCGAAGGGAGCAATATAAACACAGTGGGGGGGAAGTATTTAGTCAGACACCAATTGTGCAAGTTCTCCCACTTAAAAAGATGAGAGAGGCCTGTAATTGACATCATAGGTAGACCTCAACCATGAGAGGCAACATGAGAAAACACATCCAGAAAATCACATTGTCTGATTTTTAATGAATTTAAATTTAAGACTCAATGATTTTAATGCAAGAGCTACTTTTTTGTCTCTTCCTAAAAGTGTTTGTGTATCATGGGAGTATCTGGAATGATGGGGATTATTTGGCTTACAACTCCCCATCTGCTTCAAGCCCAAGGAAATAGGCAATTGAAAAAAAGCGAAGCAAGGTTATTAAACTTCACTCCTCTTGCTGGCACTAGAGGCTGGCACCTTCTGGCCCCAATCACCACAAATCTCCCATACAATTGCTGTGCACTGGAGCAGGAAAAAGTCTGGCATAGAGTTGTATTCCAGAACTGATAGGTCTGAATTTATCATGGCATAGGTGGAAGAGGAGGCTGCAGGGAGAGTCCCAGGTGACAATCTCTGTGCAGACAGCCTGTCTGTTGAGGTTCAGAAGGACTGAATCAAGTTGGCTTGATGGATTTGACCACTGGGTTACATTTGTGAACAGTGGTTGGGTCACCTTTGGATGTGAATCACTTAATTGTTGCCAGTGGCATGTGTGCATTCCCTGGCTTCAAAAGAAGCATTGTAAAGCATCATTTTATTGTCCCTCTTTTATAATGTACATAAAGCACCTTTAAAAAAAAATCTCACTTGATGATAGACAATAGATAATAGGTAGATGAAAGTTGATAGATAAATGATGAGTAGATAGATGATAGATAGATGATAAATAGTTGATAAGTGATAGAAGATAAATAGCTAGATAGCTAGATAGCTAGCTGGCTGGCTGGCTGGCTGGCTGGCTGGCTGGCTGGCTGGCTGGCTGGCTGGCTGGCTGGCTGGCAGGCTGGGTGGCTGGGTGGCTGGGTGGCTGGGTGGCTGGGTGGCTGGCTGGCTAGATAGATAGATAGATAGATAGATAGATAGATAGATAGATAGATAGATAGATAGATAGATAGATAGATAGATAGATAGATATGTAGGTAGGTAAGTACGTAGGTAGGTAGGTAGGTAGATAGATAGATATATAGATATAGATAAATAAATGATAGATAGATTATAAGTAGTTGATAAATGATATAGATAGATAGAAGAAATATAGGTAGGTAGGTAGGTAGGTAGGTAGATGATAAATAAATTGGTAGATGATAGATAAATAGATGATAAGTAGTTGATAAATGATATAGATAGATAGGATAGATAGACAGACAGACAGACATTCACCCACCATCTCATGCATAAAACAACCCACAAGGGACCCACCACTCAGCCTAGCCCAAGGCTAGGGAAAAGAGGCAGCTCTTAATAGCTTATAATTATAGTGAGGGTCATTTGAAGGAACATTAATTGAAGGGGAAGAGGTAAAACACAGAGAAGTACCAAATGTTCTAGCATTTTAGAGGAAAAGGAATTATAGGGTGCTAACTCTTTGCATGAGGTTAGTGCTTCTACTCTCCCCAAAACAGAATATGAAACAATCCAAAGTGTGGAGAAGTTCCCCAAAACTTAACTCCTTTCATTTATGTAATATTTTAAGTGGGTTTTAAGCCACTCTCTTGCGCCTCGCTCACCTGTCTGCCCAAAATAATACTTTTAAAATAAAAAGATTCTTTCCCTTGACCTAGAAATTTCAATGGTAAAGTTATAGTTTAACTAGTCACATGCAGAAAAAAAATATTCTTGTGTTTTTCTTCTATAAGTTTTCATTTACTTTGATGGAAAAGGTGGTGAACCACATTGAATGTGGTCTTTCATTATAAAATACTCTTTCTGGCAATCAGCAGGTTTATTTCTTGGTTTCTGTGAAATCCAAACCCTTGTAATAAATATTAAGACCACGTGAAGAAGCTTCTCCCATTAATTGCTTTCATACTGGAACATCTGAGTAGAACAGGTGAACTTCTTCAGAGGAATAGAAAGTGGTGCCACCGAAAACAATATCAACAGCAACCAGTACTAATCCTTTAAATTCATAAACATTGCGAAATTTAAAAGAAATTCTCCATCCAATATGGGTGGGTTTGAAAAAGTGTCCTTTTACTCAGGAGAAAATGCCTGAGAAATCACAGTACAGATTTCAGCATAGTATTAACAGAATTTTTCTGGAAGGACCTTATATTTAGAATTTAGCTGTACAAACCAGCATCTCAGATTGGTTTAAGGTGCCAATGAAAAATCAAAGGAGAAATTGCAGCATGCTTCCAGCTTACTTGAAAATATCAGTCCTTCTTTACCCGTCTCTGACCTCTCCTAAACATAAATGAGCTTGCTTTCTCTTGGGAAGGCAGTGCAATTGTAATTTCCATAAATATGGCTATTTATTAGCCATTATTTCTTTGCACAGAATAAACTAAGAGCAAAATAAAGCAGTATGAAGGAGCAGGTCATGCATACATAATAATAATTAATTTAAGTCCTTCTTGTGTACTTCCTATCAGAGCTTTGACTTATTTGCTCTGTGACTTCTTTGGTTTGCAACACAAATTCAGCAAAAAAAAAAACCCCACATCTCAGATGGAAGGTTCTATCAAACCCAGGATATATCAGTGCAGGCAAGAGCTTGCAACTATTGGCTCAACTATTAATTTATTAATTTATACTGAGCGACCCTTGAAGATGTCTGGACTACAACTCCTAAACTACATATTCTAAATGGCCCAGGATGGGGATGTATAACTTTGTATTTTAATAACTTAGAATGCCCCTCCCCTATTCTTACTTTACAAAAGGCTTCTTCTCAATTAAAAGTCTAGTCATACTTACAAAAACTGAGGTTGGATTGCTTCAGTGCTGATACTCAGCTCTATTCGAAGAGCCTTTCCTGCCTTTGTTTGAAGAACATCTAAAAACTTCAGCCTTTAGGTAGATAGTGATGGGAATGACAGTTGGGAAGGTATCCAACTGTTTCGATTTTCCCAAAATGTTTCAGGTTGTCCTATGCAGCATCTCTTGAGGGCAGCGTGGGGAAAGTAACATCGTAAAGAGTTTTCTGAACTCACCTATTGTTGATAAGGTAGTTTGTAGGTGGTTGTGTGAATTCCCAGTGATCTACAAGACAGATTCTACTCCTGAGCACCCTTCCTTGATGGCTGACTAAGTTATCCCCAGGTTAGATTTAGATTTATTGTAGAGTATACAATTAAATCAGTGATGGGTTGTTGCCAGTTCTGACCGGTTCTATAGAAATTTCCTGCTGCTTGCTGAATCAGCAGCGATGACTGGTGGTCCACACCCCCAAACCAGTCCTCCGGTCGCTGAAGTTTGCCCAAAAACCATCTGCACCTGTGCAAAGGATTCTGCACATGTGCAGAGGGTCATTTCCGGGGAAACAAACATGCACTTCCATCATAATGTCAACCAGCAGGGAAGGTAAGTAGAACCCACCCCTGAATTAAATGATGCAGTGAAAGTTTAATGAGAAAACAAACTGGGCACCTTAATTCTTACATAATTTTTTTTTAAAAAAAAGTTTATTAAGAGTTTTTCCATACAGTATAAGACATATATATATAAAAAGAAAAAGAGAAAAAAATTACAAAAACGAACTGCAAGTAACAAAAAGATGAAAGTATTGAAATAAATTTATTTATTTTATTTATTATATAGATTTCTATGCCGCCCTTCTCCGTAGACTCATGGCGTCTCACAACAAGATAAATACAAAAAAGAACATATAAGAAATCTAAGCTTAAATGTAATCTAATATCCCAATTCTTAAAAGCAGTCATCTACATTCATCCCATCATAAATTATACATTCATAAATTTATAAAATACAACAATTTTGGCCTTTTCAACAAAGAATTACATGTTTACAATCCCTCCTTTCAAAGGTTTCCAGTCTTTCAAAGAAATTTCCACTGAATAGCTCAATAGTTTTGCCATTTTTAAAAATGCTAATATGATCACAATCCGTTCCTCCACTGTGGGGATTTCATTGTTGTTCCATCCTTGTGCATACAAGAATCTAAAATCTAAATAAATTAAATCTTGCTGCAGGTATCATATATAAACCAGTCTAGTTCCTACAGAGGTTTTCAAGCATCTATTTCCTTTAAAACCGCAAACACTTTCTGGGGCTGTTGAAAGATTGGTGCTAAGAAAAATTGGCCACTCAGAATAAACAGAATAACAGAGTTGGAAGGGATCTTGGAGGTCTTCTAGTCCAACCCCCTGCTCAACCAGGAAACCCTGTACCATTTCAGACACTTTGTAATAGCACTGAGACTTATATCCCACTTCACAGTGCTTTACAACCCTCTCTAAGTGCTTTACAGAGTCAACATATTGCCCCCATCAAACTGGGTCCTCATTTTACTGATCTCACTCAGAAGGATGGAAGGCTGAGCCAGCCTTGAGCTTGTCAGGATCGAACTGCTGACAGTGGGCAGAGTTAGCCTGCAATATTGCATTCTAACCCCTGCACCACCACAGCTCAATCCAATGGCAATCCAATCTCTTCTTAAAAACTTCCAGTGATGGAGCACCCACAAGCCATCCCACTGATTAATTGTTCTAACTGTCAGGAAATTTTGACGTATTTCTAGTTTGGTTCGCTCCTTAATTTGTTTCCATCCTTTGCTTCTTATCCTGCCTTCAGGTGACTGGGGGAATAAGTCGATAACCATTCTTTTTATTTATTTACTTATTTGTTTGTTTGTTTGTTTGTTTATTTGTTTACTTACTTACTTACTTACTTAATTACTTACTTACTTACTTACTTACTTACTTACTTACTTACTTACTTACTTACTTACTTATTGGATTTGTATGCTGCCCCTCTCTGTGGACTCGGGGCGGCTCACAACATTTCAACAATAAACAGTGTACAAAATATAATTGGATCCAATTAATTAACTAGTTAATCTAAAACATTATAACAGTTAAATATCAAAAAGCATTCACTCAAATACAAACCAAGCATACTAAGCATTCAGTGCCTAGAGGCTAGATCTAATGACTCCAAGCCTGGCGGCATAAATAAGTCTTCAAGTTCTTACAAAAGGCAAGGAGGGTCGGGGCAGTACGAATCTCCGGGATGGAGCTGATTCCAGAGAGCCGGGGCCCCCACAGAGAAAGCTCTTCCCCTAGATCCCGCCAAGCGACATTGTCTAGTTGACTGGACCTGGAGGAGCAAACGGGATGGCATATACAAGGAATCAGATCTCTCCTTGGTTAGAGGCTATCCTATTTCCCCCAACACACCCGTAGTTTAGCCCAACTGGATTCTGTGGATCCACATTTGTAGGCGAAAAATGCTTTGCCGCTGTCGTCAGCTTCCTTTTCTCTCTCTCTCTCTTCTGCTTACTTCCATATTTATGGAATGGAAAATAATGCATGTCTCCTGACACGGATGCCAAGCAGTGTCTTTGTGAGGGAGGAAGTGGGAGGGAGGGAGGGAGTGTGCCTCGCAGCCATGAAGCACCACTTGTTCCGTCGGTTTAATAATGAATCCAGTTCTGCTAACTCCTTCACTTTTTCCTGTTTGTGAGTGAGGGGAGCATAGAACTCCTGACAGACTTTGTTCACCCTGCCCTTTGACAGGCATTGTCTTGCCTGAAACCCGCAGAGTCTTTGTGCTGATTTATTGAAGTTTTTCACTTTAGGCTATTTTTTTGCAGGAGCTAATCCACAGCAAGCACTGAAGCGGTGCTGCCACCCCGACTTCTGAAATGTGTTTGGTGTACTTTGCAGCATTTATCCGTAGAAAAGAAAGGCAGCACATCCTTTCCAAATGAGGGAAAACATCCATCAAACAAGACAGGTCAGGGTGATTCGAGAGGGAGGGATTCAAATAGAATCAGGCATCTTTATTCGAGGCTTTGACCAGCCTTTACAATAAAAAGAATGCAGCCAAAAACAATGAAATAGTTTAAAAACAACTGTTTGTTGTTGGGGAAAATAGGACAACAAAACATCATATCTACTTAATTGGTGCAGTTGTCAGTGTACCAAATAGCATCCGAAAAAGAGTCCAAGGCACGGCCTTCCTCGAGAAACCAGTTTATTAGCAGAGCCATCTTGGCACATCTGAAGGAAACACATCTGAAATGTATATTTGCTGTGTGAATGGTAATGATTGATTTTAATATTATTGGGGTTTTTAGAGTGAGTAGTTTTAATTTAATTGGATTAGGATGCTCACAAATATGTTGTAAGCCGCTCCAAATCCTCGGAGAGCAGCGACATACAAATCTAATAAAAAACAAAACAAAACAGTAAACCAAAGGGACCGCCTTCTAACACATGAATCCCAGCGACCGATTAGGTCCCACAGAGTTGGCCTTCTCCGGGTCCCGTCAACTAAACAATGTCGTTTGGCGGGTCCCAGGGGAAGAGCCTTCTCTGTGGTGGCCCCGACTCTCTGGAACCAGCTCCCCACCGGAGATTAGAACTGCCCCCACCCTCCTTGCCTTTTGCAAACTCCTTAAAACCCACCTTTGCTGCCCGGCATGGGGGAATTGAGATATCTCCCCCGGGCCTATACGATTTATGTATGGTATGTTTGTGTGTATGTCTGCTTAATAATGGGGTTTTTAAAATGTTTTTAAATTATTAGATTTGTCATGAATTGTTTTATTGCTGTTGTGAGCCGCCCCGAGTCTATGGAGAGGGGCGGCATACAAATCTAAATAATAATAATAATAATAATAATAATAATAATAATAATAATAATAATAATAAACCTGAGTCTGAAGTCCTGTGGGTTTATCCACCCAGTTTAAAGTTCATCCCCTTGTTCCCACACCCACAAGTTCATCACGTGGCCCAGTCTCCTTCTGCCAACGTTTCCGGTCCTCCCATCAAATCCGGGCAGGTGCTGAAGAAAGGATGGCCTTGAGAATCTGGAAGGAGTTTGTTATGGCTACAACTCTGCACACTCATGCAACCGCCCTTCCCAAAGTCCCACAACACTTATATATTCTGCATTCTAATAATGTGGCAGGCCAAAGTCTCCAACTCAAACAATGGCTTCAGCCTGACAGCAGTTGTATAAACACAATGAATATGATGATTTGGCCACCCGGTATATGAGTGTAGAGTTAGAATCTGTTAAAAAATAATAATGACAGCCATTATTTGGTCTAGTGGTTAAGAAACCAGGCTAGAAAGTGGGGGACTGAATTCTGGTTCTACTTTAATTCCACTGGATGGCTTTGAACTAGTCATTCTCCCTCCGCGCATCTCACCTCACCTCAAGAGGTAGTTCCAAAATTGGAAGGACACTTTGATTCCCACCATGGATGAATGCCTACAGAAAGTTGATGGAGTTAGCTGAAATGGCTAAATTGATCCTTTATATATAAGAAAAGTATATAGGGATCTTTTTTGCCACATGGAGGCCGTGCTTCTTCAGGTGTGGAAAAATGAAACTTTGTGTTTGAGTTTTGGCGATTAGATTGATAGGTGTTTATAGAAATGACTAGCTTATATTACGATAGAAAAGCAAACATTTGTGTTTTGATGTTAATGCTTTATTTTACTGCAACAGAGGGAGTTAGAATTTAGTGCTTTTGTTTTTCTTTTTCCCAGCCCTTCCTTGCTTCTCATTCTCCCCCTTTCCCTTCACTCTCTTCCTATTTTCTTTTGTATTTTGTATCTTATTTTATAACCTAATAAAAATTTATTGAGGAACCCCCCCCAAACAAACAAACAAACAAACCCCAAAGTATTTGTGGGAAGAGTAGGAGGAAGAAGGTGTGTTGGATCTGATCACCACATATATATTTTTTTTATTTATTCATTTGTCCAATACACAAATACATAGGAAGAAAAATAGACATGTGATAATATAAATGAGGGTGAAAGTGGACTTAGAGGAGAGGATATATGAAAGGAAGAGAATATATAAGATAGGAGAAAGAAAGGAAAGACAATTGGACAGGGGATGAAAGGCACACCAGTGCACTTATGTACGCCCCTTACTGGCCTCTTAGGAACCTGGAGAGGTCAATCGTGGAGAGTCTAAGGGAGAAGTGTTGGGGGTTAGGGGTTGACACAATTGAGTCCGGTAAAGAGTTCCACGCTTCAATAACTCTATATACATCCATGTAACTTCATTTATATGTAAAAATAATAAAGTGGGATACCCATAAATAAAAATAAAATTCCCAAAGCGAAGGGTTTCTGGAAAATGCTACAAAGATGGCTACAAAAAATAATAGGCATGGAATTAGAATTTATTCCAGAATGTTTTTTATTAGGAATGGGAAGAACAATATCCCAAAAGATTTCAGTATTTAATAATCCATATAATAACAGCAGCAAGGATTTGTTACGCACAATATTGGAAAAATGAGGCAGTAACATCATAGTTAGAGATAAAATTTATAGATTTATAAATCTATGTATATAAATCTATTATATAATATAAAGTTTATATTATAAACAACTCAGAATATTATGAAACTTGGAATAAATGGTATAATTGGATGGAAAATAAAATAAAAACAATGTGATATAATGTGAAAGAATGTATGAACCATGGAAATATGTAAATAAAAACAATATATGTAAATATATTGTAAATATATAATATAAGAGATTGGTATTGATCTGTTAAAATTACTGTGATGTTTTTAAAAATGAAAAAAATGAATAAAGCATTTTTAGAAAATTCTGATGACCCCCCCCCCACCGAAAAAACAAACAAACCCCAAGGTAGTTGTGGGAAAAGTAGGAGCAAGATGGTGTGTTGGATTTATTCACCACATATACATCCATGTAACTTATAAATAAAAATAATAAAGTAGGATACACATAAATAAACCTAAAATTTACTTGTGCGGCGCTTGTATTTGGAAATGATTGGAATGTTCAGTGCATGACTTGGGGCATCAGAGAAAGGATGGGAAGAAAGAGATTAGATGGAGCACATAAGGTCAGTTTTGCCTTTCCAAATGGGTTGGAGGATGCTGTAATCTTAGAGAGTCATTAAAGTTGACTTTTCTGGGAAACGCCAGCAAGTTATTGCTGGCATATAAAATAAGGGGGAAAAGACAGGTGATTTGTAGGGAATTTGTCGCAAATATTTAAAAAGTTTTTGCCTAACTTTATTTCGTTAAGCCTGCATCTATGGGACCGTCTCCTGCCGCACACCTCTCAGACACCAATAAGATCACACAGTATTGGCCTCCTCCAGGTTCTGTCAACTAAGCAATGCAGGTTGGCGGGGCTGCAGGGGAGGGCCTTCTCTGTGGCTGCCCCAGCTCTATGGAACCAACTCCCTCCCGCTGTACATACTGCTCCCACCCTACTGGCCTTCTGAAAGGCTACGAAGACCTGGCTTTGCCAGCAAGCCTGGGTGGTCATGAAATTGACATCTGCCAGGGCCAAATTATAGTTTACAGTTTTAGATTTTCCATATTTGACTTCTTTTTTATTGTATTTGTATCTTCATATTGTTGTAAGCCGTCCTGAGTCCTTCCGGATTGGGTGGCATAGAAGTTGAATAAAATGAAGTAAAGTGAAGTGAAGTAAATCAATATTATCATTCAGGAAAAGGATTTGGTGCAAATGATAGAACATCTATGGGAGATTCCCAATTATCCAGGTCATGGTTGTCCCAAAGGTGTTTTCTCTGAAAGGCAATTGGTGTCAGGATTCTGACCGATGCCCTAAGTAAATCATGAACCTCGAGCCAAGCTTCAAAATAAATCCAGTTATTTATTAGGAACTTCATGTCGACCATTCCAACCAAAGCCAACTCTGACCTCATTTAATTCATGCCTCTGTTCTGATCCTGTTTCCCCCTCCCCTCGAAGGTGTGTCACCAGTCACATTCCCCAACGAAGCAATTTTGCAGTTTGTAGAGTCCTTCCCTCTGACCCTTGTAGGTATCTGTGGAGATGGCCTTGACATAGAGATGACTAGAATGTGCTTTCGTTTTGACTGAAGTGTGATTCTCTTGCTGCAGCTGTGAGGCTTGGTTCCTCATCCCCTGCCTATGGAAACTCTACAGCAGGTCAGGAATGCTTTCTGAATTGACAACTGGACTTTCTTAGGGTTTTTTTCCCCTTTGAAAACGTATTTATTTATTTATTTATTTATTTATTTATTTATTTATTTATTTATTTATTTATTTATTTATTTATCAGATTTGTATGCCGCCCCTCTCCGCAGACTCGGGGCTGCTCACAGCAACAACAATACAATGTAAACAAATCTAATATGTAAGTTAATTTTAAAAAAACCCAATTTAGAAACCAATCATACATACTAGCCTACCATACATAAATTTTATAAGCCTAGGGGGAGGGAAAATGTCAATTCCCCCATGCCTGACGACAGAGGTGGGTTTTAAGGAGCTTACGAAAGGCTAGGAGGGTGGGGACAACTCTGATATCTGGGGGGAGTTGGTTCCAAAGGGTCGGGGCCGCCACAGAGAAGGCTCTTCCCCTGGGTCCCGCCAAACGACATTGTTTAGTTGACGGGACCCGGAGAAGGCCAACTCTGTGGGACCTAACCGGTCACTGGGATTCGTGCGGCAGAAGAATGTCCCGGAGATATTCTGGTCCGGTGCCAAGAAGGGCTTCTTATTCAAGAAGTTTCTTCAATGATGGAGTTTTTGTGTTGCACTACTAGGTGGAGATGTTCTCTCTTCCAGGACTGGTTTGCCTTAGGAATAATTTGTTGACAGCTTCATTAAGGTGAAGTTGAAACAAAAAAATAGATAGGGATGGTAAGTGTTTTTCTGTACTTCCAAGCATTTTCCTGCAGGAAAGGGACAGAAATGTAAAATAATCTCTGGTTGAAGTGATCCTGAAATTACATTAAGATGGGCTACAGATTGCCCATTTATTTAACATCCATCCATCCATCCATCCATCCATTCGATCAATCAATCAATCAATCAATCAATCAATCAATTCATTTTCTGCCCATCTCATAATTCAACTCTAAGCAGCTTTGTGCCTTACTACATTAAACATTAAATTGAAATAAACTTACAATTTTTGAAAGCATCACTTTCTTTCCCTATCTTTCTTCTGTGTGAATTTTTAGTTTGTAACACTTTGGGAACGGGGCTTCTCATATCCACAGTCTCCAGCATTATGCAGATTGGTACTGCTTTACCAATAAATACACCCATTGCTTATCTGCTTTTACAACAGCTAGGTTAGAATTTTATTTTCTATGGGTTAGGCTGATGTGAGAAATTGGCAGCCCCACTGCCTTGCTATCTTGCTAACAATGATACCCTTGATATCTTGCTAACAATGACATGCAGATGAAATAGGTTTAAAATAACTCTGGAGGGGGAAATGCTGCTTGATATATGAAATACGGCACATTTATTAAAGAATTTCTGTGGATTTTATCAGAGCAACACATCTTTAACTAATATCTCTAGGCAAAGCTGTCCTTTTCCTCTCCAATTCAAAATCAGAATAGAGCTGGAAGGGACCTTGGAGGTCTTCTAGTCCAACACTGCTGAAGCAAGAGACCTATATCATTTCAGACAAATGGACCAGATTACCTCCGGAACTGCCTGCTACCACACGAATCCCAGCGACCGATAAGGTCCCACAGAGTTGGCCTTCTCCGGGTCCCGTCGACTAAACAATGTCATTTGGTGGGCCCCAGGGGAAGAGCCTTCTCTGTGGCGGCCACGGCCCTCTGGAACCAACTCCCCCCGGAGATTAGAACTGCCCCCACCCTCCCTGTCTTTCGTAAACTACTCAAGACTCATTTATACCGCCAGGCATGGGGGAGTTGAGATAGCTCTTCCCCCTAGGCCATTACAAGTTATGCATGGTATGTTTGTGTGTATGTTTGGTTTTATAATAGGGGTTTTTAGTTGTTGTTTTTTATTATTGGATTGTACATTTTGTGTTTATTATTGTTGTTAGCCGCCCCGAGTCTACGGAGAGGGGCGGCATACAAATCCAATAAATTATTATCTTCTTAAAAACTTCCAGTGTTGGAGCATTCACAACTTCTGGAGGCAAGCTGTTCCACTGGTAAATTGTTCTCACTGTTATGAACTTTCTCCTTAATTCTAGGTTGCTTCTCTCCTTGATTCATTTTCATCCATTGCTTCTTGTCCTGCTCTCTCAACAAACCAGAAAAACAGGTTTTTTAGGGAACAGGTTTTTCAAGGAATTATCAGGGATAACAGCGGTTCGAGAAATCAGGGATTTATCAGGGAATTCATGAAAAAACCCGGAATAAATCAGGGGGAAAAAAACAAACTGTATTAATATGTTTAAAAGTCAGGGAAAAATCATGTAAAAAAATGGATTGTGTTGCCTGGCAGAGTCAAGCAAAAATGAGCATAACTGTGGGAACAACTCCTCAGCTACCGATATTTTTCCACGGCTTATTTATTTACTTATATTTATTTATTTATTAGATTTGTATGCCGCCCCTCTCCGTAGACTCGGGGCGGCTAACAACAATAATAAAAACAGCATATAACAAATCTAATATTTAAAATAACTAAAAAAAACCTTATTAAAAACCGAACAAGCACACACAAAAACATACCATGCATAAATTGTATAGGCCTAAGGGGGAAGGATATCTCAGTTCCCCCATGCCTGACGACAGAGGTGGGTTTTAAGGAGCTTACGAAAGGCGAGGAGGGTGGGGGCAATTCTGATCTCTGGGGGGAGCTGGTTCCAGAGGGCCGGGGCTGCCACAGAGAAGGCTTTTCCCCTGGGTCCCGCCAATCGACATTGTTTTGTCGACAGGACCCGGAGAAGGCCAACTCTGTGGGACCTAACTGATCGCTGGGATTCGTGTGGCAGAAGGCGGTCCCGGAGATATTCTGGTCCGATGTCATGAAGGGCTTTATAGGTCATAACCAACGGCTTAGCTGTTTGGTATGATGTAATCTGTGACCGTGCCTTAACTAGATCACAAGTTACAGGGAAATGTCAGGGAAATATCAGGGAATTTCAAAATGCTTTCCCCCGGACACCCTGTCTCTGGTGTTTTGGAGAATAAGTTTACTCCCCCCTCTTGTTTAGGGCAGCCCCTCAAATACTGGAACACTGCTATTTTGTCTCCCCTAATCCTTCTTTTCTCTAGACTTGTGATATCTAAATCCTGCCACCATTCTTCATATGTTTTAGTCTCCAGGTCTTTAATCTTTAGTCTTTAATCATCTTAGTTGCTCTTCTTTGCATTTTTTCCAGAGTGCCAGGTCTACGGAGAGGGGCGGCATACAAATCTAATAAATAATAATAATAATAATAATAATAATAATAATAATAATAATAATAATAATAATAATAATAAAAAGTTGTTTCACCTTCGATTTACTAATAAGTTGTGTGTCATGCAGAACATGGCAATTCCCTCCACCCACCATCAACTCAGTTTTGGACTACACACCAGATACTCTAAGTAGTTCATGTTACACTTCTAGTTTTATTCCAAGCGTACTTTCTTTATCACTGGCAGCTCTGTGCAACTTATTCTCCAGATCAGCATTTTTTTTAAAAAGCTCTGGCAACCTGTTATTAAAAGGCGCTGAGAAACTTGCCTGCGCAGAAACAAACACAGAGAAGTGTCAGTGAAAGGCAGCCATTGAAGAGAAGGCCTGTTTGAAGAGGGTGGGGAAGGGGCTTTGTTGTTGTTGTTGTTGTTATTCAAACACACCCACCATCTCCAGGAGGAGGGGATGCTAAGGGCCCCCTCCTAACAGGCACGTCCTACTGCCATCGCCCAGGACTGATCACAATTATATAGTTTTCAGCTTAATTACAGAGGCTCTTGTGGGTAAGTGTCATTAATGAGGCATCTGGCTTAATTTAGCTGAATAAAAATGCCTCTTAATAGTAGAGCCTTTTTGTGCTGGAGCTTAATTGAGGGAAAAAAAACAAACATGCCATTTCCCTTCCCACTAACTTCCAATTGCTCTGGGTTTTCAAGGGGAAAAAAAAGTCCTCTGGAAAATCTCAGAAGCTTTAAATAAAATGGAAGCAAGCGTCGCCGGGAATCGGAGAGCAGAGCGCATTCCCACATGCTACCTTGGTGAACGGTTCCTGTTTCGGCAGAAATACATTGGAAATGATCCCATACGGTTTGCTATAAGGTCTTGTTTCCCTCTAAACCGAACTCTTTGTTCTTCTAATTCTGACTCTGCCTATCTGCCCAGTTAGCAGCTAGCGGAATGCATGCTTACGCACATAGTTTATTGTAAACGGGGAATGTGGAGCATATGTTCACAAAATTAGAAACCCTAGGACAGTGATGGCGAACCTTTTTTGCTCCACGTGCCAAAGGGTGTATGTGGATGTGCTAGCACACGCGCATATGCCCATACCCATTCCCTACGGGTTTGCTCGTTGTGCTGTTTTTTGCACTCTGGGGCTTCAGGAAGCTTCCTGGAATCCTCTGGAGTGCAAAAAACAGCACAACAGGGAAACTGGAAGTCCGTTTTCTGAACTTCCGTTCCCTGAAGCCTCCAGAGGGAGAAATGACCTTCCCCAAGGCCGAAAATTAGCTGGCTAGCATGTGCATGTGTGTTGGAACTGACATAGCCGCTCCGAGTCTCCGGAGAGGGGCGGCATACAAATCTAATATATGATGATGATGATGATGATGCAACGTTTCGTGTGCCTTCTGATATGGTTCCACGTGCCAGCTGTGGCATACGTGCCATAGTTCGCCATCACGGCTCTAGGATGCCATTCAGATGTATCCATGAGCCCTTAGATACCTCCCCTGGTGTCAGTGACCTACCTGATCTTCCACTTTTATAGCATTTAGACCAGTGTTTCCCAACCTTGGCAACTTGAAGATATTTGGACTTCAACTCCCAGAATTCCCCAGCCAGCAAATGCTGGCTGGGGAATTCTGGGAGTTGAAGTCCAGATATCTTCAAGTTGCCAAGGTTGGGAAACACTGATTTAGACTATAGCATTTATAGTGCCTTTGCAGCCCTCTCTAAGCGGTTTGCAGAATCAGCCTCTTGCCCCCATCAATCTGGGTCCTCATTTTACCTAGAAGGATGGAAGGCTGAGTCAACCTTGAGCCAGTGGTGAGATTTGAACTGCTGAACTACAGCTAGCAATTAGCTGAAGCATCCTGCAGTACTGCACTCTAACCACTGTGCCATCCTGGAGTTTCTTTTTTCATTTCTTTTCTTTTTTTATTTCTTTTTTATTTTCTTTATAAAAGAATGGAAGGAAAGCTGTCAGACTTCAAAGCAAAGCATCAGCTCTTTATTTTCAAGGTATCTCTAGGTCCTCCTTAGCTTCCTTGAAATAAGTAAGTAAGATGGACAGCTCATTGATTAGTTTACTTGCTTGGTGAAAGGATAAAGAATAAAGTACAAACAGTGGAGTATTTTGTGAATGATGGGGCTTTGAGGGGATGATAGATAACACTCAATCGGTGACCTCTGAGGTCTTCTAGTCCAAACCCCATGCTCAAGGAAGGAGTCCTTCTACTATCTTGTCAAATGGTTGTCCAGTCTATTTAAAAAAAAAAAAATTCTCCAAGAGGCAACTTATTTCATGGTTTGTTCTCACTGTCAGAAAATATCTCCTTCTAGCTTGGCTTCCACCCATTACTTTTTCTCCTTCCCTCTGGTGCTTTGGATAATAAGTCAATCCCTTCTTCTTGGTGACAGCCCCTCAAGTATTGGAAGATAGTAATCATCTCCCCCCACCCCGAACCTTCTCTTTGTAAGAGTAGACACACCTAGTTCCCTTAATTGTTTATCATGTGATTTGACCTCCGGATCCTTCTTCTCTGCACATTTTCAAGCATCTCCGCGTCTTTTTTTTCTATCATGATGACCTGAACTATACATAGTATTCCAAGTGTGGTCTCACTAGTGCGTATAAAGAGGTATTATCACTTCTCGTGATAATTCCCGCACTGTAACTCTTTTGATTCCGGGCAGTCATTCTGCAAAGAGGCCAGTCCCTTTCAGCCATTTTGGGAAAACAAATGAGCCCTTTGCTTCAACTTTACCTGGAAGCAGTGAATAATAAGAGCCAGGGTTCATCTATGTTGCCTAGGATTCTGAAATAACATCACCCCTGGCAGTGGTAAAATCTAATGTTTTTACTACCAGTTCTGTGGGCATGGCTTGGTGGGTGTGGCTTGGCTTGATGGGTGTGGCTTGGCTTGGTGGGCGTGGCAGGGGAAGTCCACTGCAAAATCCCCATTCCCTCCCCACTCTTGGGGGAAGGATATTGCAAAATCTCCGTTCTCACCCCACTCTGTGGAAAGCCAGAGGTTATATTTGCCGGTTTTCCGAACTACTCAAAATTTCTGCTACACAAGCATTTAAGCTGCTTTGAATGCTTTAATACACCAGGAATTCTTAAGAGCTGTTGCAAATATTATGCAAAGTGGGGTGGTAATAGTTCTTTTGTTACAGAGCTTTAGCCTTTTATTATCTGGTTTTCTACAGTAAGCAGGAATGGTTTTGAGATCCTATGGTAAGTTTAGTCTTTCCAGCTTTTGGACTCGTGCTGGAGCCCATCCTAGGAGAACCTTTCTCTGCTATGTTGAGAAAGAGAGAGAAAGCTTGAAAGATTAACCATTCGTCTGAAATGATATACTGAGTACAGTGGTACTTCATGATACAAACCCCTCGTCTTACGAACAACCCGAGATACGAACCCGGGGTTCAGAATTTTTTTGCCTCTTCTTACGAACTTTTTCCTTCTTACGAACCCGCTGCCGCCAAGAAGCCCTGCCGCCCGGTTGTCGCTTTTTGAAACGCTAAGGAGCCCCCCGGCTGTTTTAAAAGGTGACAGCCGGGTGGCGGGGCTTCTCGGCGGCCTCCCGAATGCCGAACTTGGATGTTCGGCAAAAGTTCAGGTTTGGGAGGCCGCTGAGAAGCCCCGCCGCCCGGCTGTCACCTTTTAAAACAGCCGGGGGGCTTCTTAGCGTCCTCCTGAACCCGAACGCCAAACCCAAACTTTCAGGTTCGGCGTTCGGGAGGCCGCTGAGAAGCCCCCCGGCTGTTTCAAAAGACTACAGCCGGGCGGCGGGGCTTCTCGGCGGCCTCCCGAACACCGAACTCGGATGTTCGGCAAAAGTTCAGGTTCGGGAGGCCGCTGAGAAGCCCCGCCGCCCGGCTGTCGTCTTTTGAAACAGCCAGGGGGCTGTTGTGCTGTTGTGACTTTGATCGGTCACTAAAATAACTGTTGTAAGTCAAATCTCATCTATTTGGGCAATGCTATTTGGGACATTCAGTCGATGTGGGACAAGTGGTTTTTATTTTATATTAATTATCTTTCTGCTGGTGCCATTGTAACTTTGAATGGTCACTAAATGAACTCTTCTTAGTGAAGGATTACCCGTATTTGCTAAGCAGAAAGTCAACTTAGTTGTAAAAATAGGTTGAGTCAGTCACTCACTTCCAACGGTTCAACTTCATCCGTATTTCAATTAATTCAATTCAATTCAATTCATTAGATTTGTATGACGCCCCTCTCCGAAGACTCAGGGTGGCTCACAACAATAATAAAAACAATATAACAGTAACAAATCTAATATTAAAGAAAAGATATATAAAAACCCCAACAATTAAAACCATACAACACATGCATACCAAACATAAAATATAAAAGCCTGGGGGAGGTGTCTCAGTTCCCCCATGCCTGGCGATATAGGTGGGTCATGAGTAATTTGCGAAAGACAAGGAGGGCGTGGGCTGTTCTAATCTCTGGGGGGAGTTGATTCCAGAGGGCTGGGGCCGTCACAGAGAAGGCTCTTCCCCTGGGGCCCGCCAAATGACATTGTTTAGTCGACGGGACCCGGAGAAGGCCAACTCTGTGGGACCTTATCGGTCTCTGGGATTCGTGCGGTAGCAGGCGGTTTTGGAGGTACTCTGGTCCATTGCCATGTAGGGCTTTAAAGATCATAACCAACACTTTGAATTGTGACAGGAAACTGATCGGCAGCCAGTGCAGGCCACGGAGTGTTGTAGGAACGTGGGTGAATCTAAGAAGCCCCACAATGGCTCTTGCTGCCGCATTCTGCACAATCTGAAGTTTCCGAATACTTTTCAAAAGTAGCCCCATGTAGAGAGCGTTGCAGTAATCGAACCTCGACGTGATGAGGGCATGAGTGACCGTGAGCATCTTCTCATACTGGCTATCCTGGTAGTTAGTCAAAACACACCACTTCCTAAAATCTTGGATCAATTTTGATTACAGGGCTTCAAAATGTACTTCATTAGGATAAACACAAGATGGTTTGCCAAATGGCTAAAGGCATTAAAGCATCCAATGATATAACAGTGGTAGCTGGAACAGAAATGTTTATGTTGCAGCTAATATATCTAATTATTGCACCAGCGGCCTTTTGAGCCCGGGCTATAAATTCGGGATTTGACACATGCTGAAGTGATTGAGATATTTAAAGACTTTGACCTGCTTCCTTGAAAAGCCATTGATATTCCACTGTTATCAATTGACAGCCAATTTTTCATTTTGGAAAAGTTTATTTCTAGCCCCTTGGTGCTGCCATATTTAGGGGAAATGAGGAGCTATTAACCATAACTGTAACAAAAGCCTATTTGTGAGAAAGAGAAGGCAGCAATGTGATCACCATGTTTGCTCAGGCACCACTATTGAGTCAGTAGCTCATGTTTTACATATTTGACTGCTGATAGCAGTGATGGCGAACCTTTTCAGCACTGAGTGCCTGAAAAATAGCATGGAAACGCCACACGTGCTCATCGGGGTCATGCTCTGTAAAAGCGGGATTTCCATGTTCTATCATGGAATTAGGACTGCCCCCACCCTCCTTGCCTTTCGTAAACTTCTTAAAACCCACCTCTACCGTCAGACATGGGGGAACTGAGACATTTTCCCTTGCCTATGCAGTTTTATGTATGGTATGTTTGTATGTATACTTTTTATATAATGGGGTTTTTAGGTTTTTTAATGTAAAATTGTTATTTTAGACTTTGATATTAGATTTGTCATTGTATATTGTTTTTATCACTGTTGTGAGCTGCCCTGAGTCTACAGAGAGGGGCGGCATACAAATATAATAAATAATAATAATAATAATATCATGCATGCGCCACCCATGATGAGCTGGCGGGTGTGTATGCACAGGCTGGTTTTTTTGGCACTGCTGCACATGTGAAGGGATCGTGCTCCAGAAAAGGTTCAGGGTTCTGGCTCACATGCAGACCTGACAATCAGCTAGTTGGTGTGGATGCAGAGGCCGATTTTTGGCACTTCCACATGCGTGATGGAAAACTGATAATCGCATGTGCATGCACACCAGAACCTTAAACTAAACTAAAAGCACCACCTGATGACTCAGTGGGCTATGAGAACCTAAGTTAAAAACTAATGTGTGCAAAGTGGGACAGAGACAGTCAGGTAGGTGGCTTGACCCTTCTACCATAAACACTTCCAGGCCAAATGCATTTATTAGTTTGAAAGGGACAGGAGCTATTTCTGCTTGCCATCATCTCAGCCTTGCCCTCCCGTCTGTGAAAGCTGAGATTGAACTTCAGCTTCTTTCACAACGCACCACGTCGATGTTCTCCCAAATCCTGAACAGAAGGGCACTTGAATGCCAATTACTTTTTTGTCCTACATTCAGAAGTTTTATTTACTTGTTTATTAGTTTGTCAAACATGTATGAGATAACAGGTATGAATATGAACATGGACAGGTCGAAAGACGGGTTACAAAAATGATGGAAGGTCTTAAGCATAAAACCTATCAGGAAAGACTTCATGAACTCAATTTGTATAGTCTGGAGGACAGAAGGGAAAGGGGGGACATGATCGAAACATTTAAATATGTTCAAGGGTTAAATAAGGTTCAGGGGGGAAGTGTTTTTAATAGGAAAGTGAACACAAGAACCAGGGGGCACAATCTGAGGTTAATTGGGGGAAAGATCAGAAACAACGTGAGAAAATGTTATTTTACTGAAAGAGTAGTAGATGCTTGGAACAAACTTCCAGCAGACGTGGTTGGTAAATCCACAGTAACTGGATTTAAACATGCTTGGGATAAACATATATCTATTCTAAGATAAATTACAGGAAATAGTGTAAGGGCAGACTAGATAAACCATGAGGTCTTTTTCTGCCGTCAATCTTCTATCTTTCTATGTTTCTATGACATGAATACAAATAAACGGGGACAGTAATACAGGGATGGTAGCAGTGTTCCCTCTAATTTTTTTGGGGGGGCGGGTGGAAAAGTATAGTGTCTGAGCCGCAGTCCCTTCTTTCCCTCTCACTCTTTCCCTCTCGGCTTCTGGGCAGGTTTGAAAAACTCTGAGTTGATGATGATTTTTAAGTGAGCCATTGCTCACTGCTCAGCTTAGAGGGAACTATGGATGGTAGGATTGCCCCCTTTACAGACCTCTTAAGAATGGGGTGAGGTCCACAGTAGTCAGTTTAAGGTTGAAGCTGTGAAGGTTTGAGGATGTAACAAAGGAGTTGGGTAGAGCATTCCAGGCGTTGACCACTCTGTTGCCGAAGTAATATTTTCTGCAGTCAAGTGTGGATCGGTTTATCTTGAGTTTGTATCTTCAGGTCTCTCTCTGGATCTCCTAAGCCTTGAGCAGGACCCACAGTAGCAGCTGGTGGCTTTGTGTGTGGAGCGCACGCAAAGAGTTAAATGGTGATCTTGTTGTACGCTGTGATGGTCTCGACTTCCCAGAGCTTGCTTCGTGACTTCCTCTCTCCTGGCTCCGAGCATTTCCTTTAGCAGGCTGTGCCTTTAATGAGCCTCTGGGCTTCTTGCTCACGATTCATGCACCTTGCCATTTGTGGCTGCAAACAAGGTCACAACAAGAGGGCTTTATAATGTGCCGTAGAGCTTGGGAAGAGTGGTGTGAGGGGAAGAATCCTGTGGCTTGTGTAACTCTTAGGAAGCCTGTGCGAGACACACAGTGTGAGTGAGAGAACAGCGGAAATATGGATGGTTTTAGAAGAAATATAATATTTTACACATTGGCAGTGCAGTATGAATTAAGGGTTTTGGGTTGTGAAGCTGTCCATGTATAATGTATGCATGGGAAAGGAAGCTGATTCAAGCACGATTTGTTAAATAAACCACAGTTGGCTTCAAACAATGTGCAAAGCTGCTGATCATGGTTTATCAAGAACTGTAGCTGGATTCTCGTAGTATGTTTCCCCCAAAAGCACATTATGATTTCACACTCTTTCCTTATGCCAGAAACATTACAGATGACTCATACAAAATCTGCTCAAGGAAGCTACATTACAATTTTGCATAGTATGTGTACCAAAGGAATTATGAATTTTATTCAAACCATAATGCCGAAGCATTTTTGCATAGAAGCATTACTGCTTTGATGTATGTCTAAATGAACATTAGGTCAAAAGATATAATATAAAGGGGAAGTTTCAAGGATATGTGCAGGACTGAATTTGAGAATTAGCAATAGCAATAGCATTTAGACTTATATACTGCTTCATAGTGCTTTTACAGGCTTCTCTAAGCTTATCTATTGCCTCCAATAATTTGGGTTCTCATTTTACCGACCTCGGAAGGACGGAAGGCTGATTCAATCCTCAGCCTGGTGAGATTCGAACTGCCAAATTGCAAGCAGCTGGCAATCAGCAGAAGTAACCTGCACTACTCATTCTAACCACTGTGCCACCATGGAGATTTATCTCAATTTTGAATGGAATAATCCATTAGGGTGTACAGTGATCCCTCGGTTAGCGCGGGGGTTACGTTCCAAGACCTCCCGCGCTAACCGATTTCCGCGTTATACTGGATGCGGAAGTAAAAACACCATCTGCGCATGTGCGCCATTTTTTCATGGCCGCACATGCGCAGATGGTGGAGTTTGTGTGTGGGCGGCGGGGAAGACCAAGGGAAGGTTCCTTCAGCCGCCCAACAGCTGATCTGCTCCGCAGCGCGGAAGCAGCGAGGAGTCGAAGATGGGGTTTCCCCGTTGCCGCGCTGCGGAGCGGATCAGGTGTTGGGCGGCTGAAGGAACCTTCCCTTGGTCTTCCCGCCACCCAGGCAAAGGGGAAACCCCAAGATCACTTGCCGCTTGCCGCTTGCCGCTTGCCGTGCGGAGCCGCTCATCTAGGGGGGCGTGGACCGGCAAGGTGCCCTCCGCTCTCTCTCTTTCTCTCCCTGTTACCGGTGTGGTATAAGAGAGAGAAAGAAAGAGAAAGGAGGGCGACTTGCCAGTCCACGCCCCCCTGGATGAGCGGCCCCGCATGGCCCCAGCGCCGGACTCCATTGCCGAACGCCGAAACCGGAAGGGGCGAGGTGGGGGGGGGGAGAACGGGAGGCTCAGCATTCCGTCAGTCGCAGCGCTGGCTGTCAACTTTTCTTTTTAGCACTGGGGAGGCAAGTCAGCTCCTGCCCAGTTTTAAAAAGAAAAGTTGACAGCCAGCGCTGCGGCTGACGGAATGCTGAGCTTCCCGTTCTCTCTCTGCCCCCTCGCCCCTTCGCCCCCCTTTGTTCCTAGGAGAAGTGCTGGTGAGGAGCAGAAGGTCTGTCTTGCCTCAATCCCCAGCACTTCTCCTAGGAACACAGGGAGGCGAAGGGGCGAGGGGGGGGGGGAGAGAAAACGGGAGGCTCAGCATTCCGTCAGTCGCAGCGCTGGCTGTCAACTTTTCTTTTTAGCACTGGGGAGGCAAGTCAGCTCCTGCCCAGTTTTAAAAAGAAAAGTTGACAGCCAGCGATTGTTCCGCTGCCGCCAGCATGGCCTGGCTGGCAGCGGAAGATGTAACGGAGCCCACGGGGGATTCGCCTTCCTCCCACCCGCAGCCGAGACTGATCGTGGGCTCCTTCGCAACCTCGGAGAGCTTCCAGGGCATGAAAGCTCACGAAAACCAGGAAGCTCTCCGAGGTTGCGAAGGAGCCCACGATCAGTCGGCTGCGGGCGGGAGGAAAGCGAATGCCATGGGGCTGGGCTCGGCTCCCCCCTCGGCTCCCCCCCTTACCAGCCCCGCCGCGGAAGGCTCCATTCTGTTCCCTGCCGGCCCGATTGAGCGGCCGGCGGTCTCCATTCAGGGAACAGAATGGAGCCTTCCGCGGCGGGGCTGGTAAGGGGGGGAGCCGAGGGGGGAGCCGAGCCCAGCCCCGTGGCATTCGCTTTCCTCCCGCCCGCAGTTGACGTCCACCCCCTCCTCGGTGTCCCCGGCACCCAGCGTCCCCACGCCGCCTCCACCTCCCGGTAATGCGCCCGACCTCTGCCTCTCTCTTTCTCTCTCATATACCACGCCGGCAACAGGGAGAGAAAGAGAGAGAGAACTAGCGTGGACTTATTTTTTATTTTTTAATATTTTATTTTTTTAATTAATATTTTTTGAAAAACCGCGTTGCAGCGTTTCACGCTAATCGAGACCGTGCTAATCGAGGGATCACTGTAATCTTTCTTGGGTTGACAAAAATAACAAAAAATAACAGTAATAATTTTTGGCAGGCCCATTACAAAAAAATGCCATGGAAACTTGCACATTAAAAGAAGTAGCAATATAAGAACCTGATAAACCTACGTTGAAGATATTTACATAGAAGAGATGTGAATATTTGTTTTATAAAAAAAAAAAACATCTTCATGAGCTAACATCATTTTGTAGCAGAGTTAACACTTTTCAGAAATTTGTGAATGAAAATGAGTGGGATTTTAAAAAAGATGTTTCTAAATAATTCTTTTAAAAAGTCCAGCAGTGGTATTGCCCCCCATTTGTTAAATATTGACTGGCATACATCCTTACATTATATGCCCCAAAGGTGCTTTTTCAGGAGACACCTGGACTTTCTTATTTTTTCTTTGAAGACGTTTTGCTTCTCATCCAAGAAAGCTTCTTCAGCTCTGAATGGATGGTGGGGAATGGGAGGATTCATTCACCATCCAGTCAGAACTGAAGAAGCTTTTTGGGTGAGAAGTGAAATGTCTTCAAAGAAAAAAACCCCCAAAGAAGTCCAGTTGCTTCCTGAAAAAACACCTCTTGGACAACCATGATCGGGATGACTGAGAATCTCATTTAAACTCACATTATATGCTTAATGCTTTAAAATACAGTGATCCCCCGGTTATTGCGTCCCCGACCATTGCGAACAGGGTAATTCGCGATTTTTCAACCCGGAAGTCAAAACACCATCTGCCCATGCGTGCCCTTTTTTCTATGGGCACGCATGCGTAGATGGTGCCCGGCAGATCAGCTGCTGGGCGGCTTCCCTGGGTCTTCCCCCTCTTCCTGGCGAGAGGGCGAGCAGCGGGCATCAGCAAGGAGTTTCCCCACCGCCCACGCAAACTCCTCGCTGCCGCCCGCCCTTCGCCCGCCCACACCGTTCATTCTCGCGGCCAGAGCGAGCGCGGACAAGCTGTTCGCTGGCGCTAGCTCTCGCCTGCCTGCCCGCTAGCGAGGAGCCGCCTGCCTGCCCGCTAGCGAGGAGCCGAAGATTGGGGGCGGCGCGACGTCGCCACCGGCATGGGGGGCTTACCAGCACCCCCCGGACCCCCAACCCGGGTTTGGGGGGCTGCTAGGAAGCCCCCCATGCCGGCGGGGACGTTTTAAAACACCCGCGCGACTTTCCAATGAGTCCCGAAGACAAACGTGTTGTCTTCGGGACTCATTGGAAAGTGGCGCGGGTGTTTTAAAACATCCCCGCCGACATGAGGGGCTCGCTAGCACACCCCCCAAACCCGGGTTGGGGGTTCGGGGGTGTGCTAGCGAGCCTCCCATGTCGGCGGGGATGTTTTAAAACACCCGCGCGACTTTCCAATGAGTCCCGAAGACAAACGCGTTGTCTTCGGGACTCATTGGAAAGTGGCGCGGGTGTTTTAAAACATCCCCGCCGACATGAGGGGCTCGCTAGCACACCCCCAAACCCGGGTTGGGGGTTCAGGGGTGTGCTAGCGAGCCTCCCATGTCGGCGGGGATGTTTTAAAACACCCGCGCGACTTTCCAATGAGTCCCGAAGACAAACGCGTTGTCTTCGGGACTCATTGGAAAGTGGCGCGGGTGTTTTAAAACATCCCCGCCGACATGAGGGGCTCGCTAGCACACCCCCAAACCCCCAACCCGGGTTAGGGGGGTGCTAGCGAGCCCCCCATGTCGGCGGGGACGTTTTAAAACACCCGTGCCGCCCCCAATCTTCGGCTCCTCGCTAGCGCTGCGGAAGTAAAAACACCATCTGCACATGCGCAGATGGTGTTTTTACTTCCGCAGCGCTACTTCGCGAAAACCCGCTCGTTGCGGGGGGTCCTGGAACGGAACCCTCGCAAAGAGCGGGGGATCACTGTATTGACTTACAGAATTCTATATATATATAGATTCCCTGCAGGATAGCTTCCTGCCGCTTGAGTCCCAGCGACCGCTCAGGTCCCTCAGAGTTGGCCTTCTCAAGATCCCGTCAACTAGAATATGTCACTTGGCAGGACCTAGAGGAAGAGCCTTCTCTGTGGGGGCCCCGGCCCTCTGGAACCACCTCCCCCCAGAGATTTGTACGGCCCTCACCCTCCTCACCTTTCATAACAGTCTTAAGACTCATTTATGTCACCAGGCTTGGGCCGATTAGATCTTAGCCCCCTGGCCAATGGATGATTGTATGGTTGCTGTACGAATGGGTGCTATTGAGTTTAATATAGCTAGGAATTTTAAAATAGTTATGTAATTTTTAATTTTATTGGATTGATTTTCATTGTAACTTTATGTTTACAACCACCCCGAGTCTTCAGAGAGGGGCAGCATAGAAATCAATCAATCAATCAATCAATCAATCACAATCAATCAAGGGTCGACAAAATCAAAGGTGCAAATGAAACATTGTAATTTCTCTCCTCTTCCTTCTTTCCTTTAAGTAAGATATTTGTCCAAAATACATAGATTAGATTAGATTAGATTTATTGGATTTATATGTCGCCCCTCTCCGCAGACTCGGGGCAGCTCACAACAATGGCAAAAACAGTGCACAGTAACAAATCTAATATTTAGCAATCTAAATTACAGTTTTAGGTTAAAAAATTCATAAAAACAACCCCAATATATATAAAAAACAAGCACACAATCAATCATACACTAAAACAACATGGGCAAGGGGGAGATGTTTCAATTCCCCCATGCCTGACGTCAGAGGTGGGTTTTAAGGAGTTTACGAAAGGCAAGGAGGGTGGGGGCAATCCTAATCTCTGGGGGGAGCTGATTCCAGAGGGTCGGAGCCACCACAGAGAAGGCTCTTCCCCTGGGTCCCGCCAGACGACATTATTTAGTCGACGGGACCTGGACAAGGCCAACTCTGTGGGACCTAACCGGTCACTGGGATTCGTGTGGCAGAAGGCGGTCCTGGAGATATTCTGGTCCGGTGCCATGAAGGGCTTTATAGGTCATAACCAACACTTTGAATTGTGACCGGAAACTGATTGGCAATATGTTGGAAAAAAGAGTAAAGGGATAGGGCAGTTGATGATCCTGGCTTATAAATATTTCCTGAGGTTAATATATTTTACACTTTAGGGGAGGGATTATGGCTTTCCCAGCTGGAGTGAGGATTTTATGAAGTTAATCTCAGGTTGCCACGGCAACAATCTCAACATGAATAACGCAAAGAAACAAAAAACAAATGTAGGCCTCTCTTTCTCATTCCCTTGGTGTTAAAATTCCCTACTCTTGATTTGGTAAAGTTGCCTTTCTGGTATCTTCCCGGTTTTCGATATACAACCTGCCACTAGGATCATGCTCTCTTCTAGTGTTAAGATGCTAAGGTTTGTGCTGTACCGTAACAGAGGTCCCCAAACTTGGCAACTTTAAGACTTGTGGATTTCAACTTCCAGAATTCTGTGAGTTGAAGTCCATAAGACTTAAAGTTGCCAAGTTTGAAGACCCTTGGTCTACACCCATTGTAGAGTGAGAACCAGAATCAAAGCTAAAGATCGTAGAAATATGTTCTTCTTTTGTTGTCAGTTGTGAAGTTGTGTCCAACCCTTCACCACCCCATGGAAAGCATTCCTGCAGGCTTTCCTATCCTCTACCATCCCACAGAGTCCATTTAAGCTCAAACCAACTGCTTCAATGACTTCAGCCACCTCATTCTCTACCATCCCCTTCTTCTTTTGCTCTCAATCTTTCCCAGCATTCGGATCTTCCCCAGTGAGTCCTTCCTTCTCATTTGTTGGCCAAAGTATTGGAGTTTCATCTTCAGGATCTGGCCTTCTAAAGAGCAGTCAGGGTAGATCTCCTCTAGGACTGACCAGTTATATCACCTTGCAGTCCAAGGGACTCGCAGGAGTCTCCTCCAGCACCACCTACAACTTTTTTATTGCAACAAGCAAGAACTTTTGTTATGTTGTTTGATGGAGAAAGATATTTGTTTTCTACTTTTGTATGATTTTTATTGCTGATGGTTACAGTGGAAAGTGGGATATTATTGGGGCGATGTACATAATTTGCATCCTTTTTCTGTAATTTGCCTGATGATATCGCTGAACAAACTATGTAATTGATGCACATTATATCATTCAAATGTCGAAGTTATGTTATTATGCAAATGAGTTAAAACACTGCAAATGATCCATGCATGCAAAATCTATGTAATATAACAATCTGTTAAACTGCTCTGGTTACTATGTCGTTAGATTTACAGTATTTATTATTAGAGTTGAAAGGGACCTTACAGGTCATCAAGTTCAACCCCCTGCCTGAGCAGGAAAGCCTACAGCACCCCAGCCAAATGGCAGTCCAATCTCCTCTTGAAAATGTCCAAAGTTGGGGAGTCCACAACCTCCGCTGGCAGTCCGTTCCACTGGTTGATCGCTCTTACTGTCAGGAAATTCTTTCTTATCTCCAGGTTGACTCTTTCCTTGGTCAGTTTCCAACCGTTGTTCCTCGTCCGGCCCCCTGGTGCCCTGGAAAACAGTGTGTCCCCCTCCTCTCCGTGGCAACCCCTTAAGTACCTGTATACAGCTATCATGTCCCCACAAGCCCTTCTTTTTACTAGACTATCCATGCCCAGTTCCAGCAACCTTTCCTCATATGACCATAAGATACCTTACCCTGCCCAACCTATTCTACCTTACCCTACCCTACCATACCCTAGTTTCCCCTACTGAATTATACCATATTGTACTATGTTACATTAATTTTCCTCATAGCTTTGCATTTCTTGATTGGATTTCCACATTTTGTTAAGCTATGACTTTATTAACCATGATTTGTTAACTACAATGATTAGAATCACACTTAGCCCCAAGACTTCATTGAGTACATTTGACACCTAGTGCTAAAATCAAAGCAAATCGCATTGGAACTTAATCAGTGCGATGTAGGAAACTTGATAATTATATTTGAATTGGTGGAGCAACCTTGAAGATTATGTTAGTATTGTCTCCTTATAAACATTGAAAGAATTACCGGTAAGAAAGAAAGGCTTCTTGAAGATCATAAATTTTCAAATTATATCCAGATATTTATGGCCGCTATGTGTTTACCCATTGACATAACTATACATTATTTATAACGTTTACTAGTGAACTATTATTACTCTGTGTTGCTCATATACTGACAGTGAATTAGAAGTAATGAAACTTACATGAATTGCCTGCACAATTTGCAACAGTAAATATTTTGGAGTGAATTAGGTAAAAAAAGTAATACATAGTTGGTATTCTGGATAATTTCTGTCAGTTGCTGGATTCTGATGAATGTATAAAAAGAATTTGGATTATTCAGGACATAGCACCTTCCCTATAAAAATGGCTGGAATATATGCTATTTTGATCATTATGTGCTTATATTATAATATTCTTCTTTCCTTTAAAACTAATTACTAATTAATCCTTGGAAATAGCAACTACAGATTCTTCCTAACTTAATAGCATTCACAATCCATGCTCAGAGTGAACATTTCACATGCTGTCAATTTTCCCTCAACTTTATTGATCTTCTTTTAAGATTGAAACGGAAGGGGAATTCTGCTTTAATTCCAAACTTGTCACATTTTCAGTTCTAACTATTTTGGGCCTCCTCCAAAGAGGAGCGGATAATGATGGATTGATTGTAAATTCTTTCTCTTTTTGTCCCCAGAAATCTCTCAGGTAACCGGCTGACCACTCTTTCGTGGTTACTCTTCAAGACGCTGAGGCTTACAGAACTGTAAGTTTGCATTCAGGAAGAGCTACCTGCAAATGAGACCGGAGAATCAGAAGGGATAATTTAAAAAGGGTGGGTGGTGGGTGGAAGGCAGTGATTTTTACTGCCACATTGTGGGTGTGGCTTATTTTGTGGGTGTAGCTTGTTGGTCATGTGACTGGGTAGGAGGGGCTTGCTACCCATGTGACCACATGGGAGTGGCTTGACAATCATATGACTGGGGGCGTGTTAAAGGTCATGTGATTGGATGTAAGTGGCTTACCAACCAAGATAAGTTTTCAAATAGGTGCTTGGATTCTTTTTTAGTTGATTAAGTCACATTATTTGAATAGCCACAAAAAAGACCAATGATAGACAGCATTATTTGTTGAGAAGCCCAGTAACATTTCATGATTTTATACTGAACCCACATAGTTCAGCATAATAGATTAGACAAGTAGCACAATTTTCTTTAATTGCTATAAAAGTTCAGTTCTAGATAATGATTAAAATAATCAAAACATTTATGGGTAAAACATGCTATTTAATTATTTCCTATCTTAAAAGTAATTAAGGATCATACTTAGGTACTAGAGAAGGAAGGACAATAAAAAACTATTAAGTATTCAATAAATAGTGCATAAACTTTGTGCCCCCACTGTGCCCCCCCCCCCCTTGGGGGCAGCAACCCGTTACTGGTGGAAGTGTTTCTATGAAAAATGCTATTGATATCACCACTAGCTTTTCTGAAATATATCTTTAAAATTTTCCCATTTGCAATTACAGCCAATCTGTAGATGCAAAAACATTACAAAGTGACTTTTCCCAACAACTGGCAATTACTACTGGACTGCTAAAATTCTTATCAATGGCCAGATTTGGCTTTGGAATTCGGGCATTTGAAGTCCACCCACCTGGAAACTGGCAAGATTGGGATATGCTTCTGTTGAGTAGACTCCAAAGCTTTAACCCTTGTACCGATTTTCAAAATGACAACCAGAGTGGAAGGAGTAGAATATCTGACACAGTTCAGAATAGCTCATCAATCCAAAACAATTTGGATCTCTACTAAAACCTATGGATTTTAGTTTTGTGGGTATTGTGTTGGAGATCTGGACATCTGAATCAATCTGAAAGGTTCCAATCATATTGATTCAAGTGGAGCAGTTGATTAAATAAGACAACTCATACACCTCTCATTAGTACACAGGGAACTATTTAATAAACTCTATGAAAGAGAGAACCAGTACATTTTTTGAGTTAAAATGCTGGAATTCAGACTGGAAGGACTTGGCTTCAAGGCCACCTTCAGTCATGGAGGCTACCTAGTTGACTTTGGACAATCTCTTTCTCAGCGATTGAATATCTAATATAGACTAGGCAAACCTTTTTGGGTGTGCTTGCCAAAAGGGGGGGAGTGTGGATATTCACACAAATGTGTGGCTGTACCCATAATTCCATACATGTGTATGTGACACCCTATTCCTGGCACACAATGACACATCATTTTTCCCCGCTCCCCGGGTTTCAGAGTCTAGGGGCTTTCAAGGAACCTGGGGAGGGCAAAAACAGCCTTTCCCACCCCATACCCCTGCATGCCCTCCAGAAGCAGAAAGTGGCCCATTTGCCAATTTCCAATTAAACTGGAAGGCACATATTTTTGCTCTCCCCAAGCTCCAGAGCCTTTTTAGGGGCTTCGGGAGGGCAAAAACAGCCCCCCCAGAGGCTAGAAATGGCACATTTCTGGCCTCTGGAGGGCCTCTGGGGCTGGGTGGGGAAAGGTCATTTTCACCCTCTGGAGGCTCCTAGAAAGGCTCTGAAGTCTGGGCAGAAGAAGGAAAAAAAAACAGAACTCCTGGTTCAACCAGAAGTTGGCAAATGGAATGTTTCTGGACTCCGGAGGACTTTGGGGATGGAGGCTGTTTTTGCCCCCCTCCCGTCTCCTAGAAAGGCTTGGGAGAGCAAAAAATGGGCCTTCCCCACCCCTATCAGAGACTAGAAACAGCATGTTTCCCGACTCCCAGTGGGCCCAAAAGTCCTGAAAATCAGGACCTGTGCTCATGTGCCCACCAATATGACTCATATTGTGCCATAGACCCCCCCCCATC